>NC_088918.1:81182500-81185342 GCF_963576675.1 Euphorbia lathyris | reverse complement strand
CCTTTCCGAATTACCCATCCGAGGTTCGCACGGCGACTCGTTTTCAGAAATATACCAAGGACACCCGGTCTGGGTCCGTCCGTTGTAAAACAAATAGAAATCCCCTCGTGCCGCCGCGTCTATCGGTTTAAAACGGTTACCAAGACATCCGTGTTGAACAATAGCGAGACATGCGTGTTTTTATATCTCACGTCTTCTTATCTTATCATAATTTTGACGTATTTTAAATTGTACTTGTACAGCGATTTGTTAATTGCAAATTGTGAAGGTAAAAATAATAATAACAAATAAACAGGGATTGGTTTTGAGTCACTCTAGAGGCTTCCACTAGTCAAACCTCAAACATTGGTGTTTGGTGAGGAGAGGTTTGAAAGAGCTTATTAGGTTTTTCAAAAAGCTAATTTTGAAATAGCTCATGTTTGGTACAAGAGCCTTTTGGAGTAAAACAGAAAGTGCCCAGAAAATTCTCAAAAAAATTCCAAAAAAATGTAAAACGTTATTCTGAGAAAATTTAATTCTTGGGTCGAAGCAGGGTTTCTTACGGTTTAGTCCCAATAAAAACACTTCCTTAATTTTATCCAATTTGAGCACTATGTATTGGAATATTTTGCTAGAACAATACGACAATTCTGTTGGAACAATACAACAATTCTGTTGGAAAATTGGTACACTGATTTGAAACAATTGGTAAACTGATTTATTCCTGTTGGAAGAATATAATAATTATAATTTATTTCTAAATAATATAACTAATATAAATTTGAAGATACTATATTAAATACTAAAAAAAAAAAAAAAAAAAAAAAATTGAAATTGAAGACATAGATAATAAAATTGATTTGGAAAGATTGGTAAACTGATTTATTCCTGTTGGAAGAATATAATAATTATAATTTATTTCTCAATAACATAACTAATATAAATTTGAATATACTATATTAAATACTAAAAAAAAAAAAAAACAAAACAAAACAAAGCAAAAATGAAATCGAAGACATAGATAATAAAATTGATTTGGAACAATTGGTAAACTGATTTATTCTGTTGGGAAGAATATAATTAATTATGATTTATTTCTAAATAATATAACTAATATAAATTTGAAGATACTGTATTAAATATTAAAAAACAAAAATGAAATTGAAGACATAGATAATAAAATTGATTTCGAACAATTGGTAAACTGATTTATTCTGTTGGAAGAATATAAGAATTGTGATTTATTTCTAAAATAAATTTGAAAATACTATATTATTAAATACTAAAAAACTAAAATGAAATTGAAGACATGGATAATAAAATTGATTTGGGACAATTGGTAAACTGATTTATTATGTTGGAACAATAATATAAGTATTACGCTGGAATAAATATAACTATTTTGTTGGAAAAATTGGTACGCTGATTTATTCAGTTGGAACAATATAAGTATTATGTTTGGTACATAGCCTTTTGGAATAAAATTAGAGGTTTGAAAGAGCTTATTAGCTCTTTTTTGGTGGAGAGAGGTTCGAAAGAGCTTATGAGCTCACTCATTTATTTATTTATTTATTTATTTTTTATTTTTTTTGAAAAAGCTCATGTTTGGTGCAGAGCCTTTTCAAATAAAATTACCTCAAACATTGGTGTTTGGTGAAGGGAGGTTTGAAATCAATTATTAGTTTTTTTTTTTTTTTTTAAAAAAAAAAAAAAAAAAGCTCATGTTTGGTACAGAGCCATTTGGAGTAAAAATTAGAGGTTTTGACTAGTCAAACATTGGTGTTTGGTGAAGCCCTGTTTTGAAAAGGCTACTGTTTTGTACAGAGCCTTTTGGAGTAAAATTAAGAGGTTTTGACTAGTCAAACCTCAAACATTGGTGTTTGGTGAAGAGAGGTTTGAAATACCCTATTTTGAAAAAGCTCATGTTTGGTACATAGCCTTTTGGAGTAAAATTAGAGGTTTGAGTGTCACATCCGTGTCCTTAATTTTAGTTATTATACCCTAATATTAGGTTATATTATAGTTATTTATTGATTAATGAGTTAATCGGGTATCATGGATATAGTTTGGAGGGTAATTTCATGCCTTTAGTATCAAATTAAAAGTTTAGAGCAAGTTTTAAAAGAAGCTACAGCTTAGAAGGATCCAAAGGAATATTTTCCCTTATTGGGAAGACAAAAAAAACACAATTCAAGGATTCATTTTCGTGGTTATCCATGGCTGATGCATTCCCCAAACATTTCTCCATCATCTCCATTCAAACATTCAAAGTTACACAGTCTCAATGATTCTTTGATATCTAGAGATCGAACCGTCCGATTGAGCCGATTTCTTTACAGTAGCTTCTAGACACCCTAATACACGCTGGGGTGGGTTTGCTTTTCATTTGGATCACTCTAGGATAAATTCGAGTTGGGCGGATTCTTGGCAATAAATTGAGTTCTTGTGTGTTGTTCTTCTTTTCTTTGCAAAACTAAGTAACTATCAACTACCCTTTGAGTTTTTATGTATAGATACGTATATAGAACTCTATATTTTTCAGAGCCATGAATTTTTGTTGATGTTTTTACCATGCATGCTATTGATTTGGGTTTTATGATACACTTTTAGTATAGATTTTAACTATGTTCAAGAATATAGATATATATGTCTTTGCATCCAAATTTTAAGCTATAATATACATATATGTATGCATTTATGAAATCTAGTATATTTCATTAATAGTTTTTACAAGATATGATGTTTTTAATATATATAATTAAAGAAGTGTATATTAAGCCTTATTGAACTTAATTTATACACAAATGTATATACATGTATGTGTATATATATTGTTTCGGTTTTTCTTAAATTGTTTTGGTGA
>NC_088918.1:81170000-81172500 GCF_963576675.1 Euphorbia lathyris | reverse complement strand
ACATAGCCTTTTGGAGTAAAATTAGAGGTTTGAGTGTCACATCCGTGTCCTTAATTTTAGTTATTATACCCTAATATTAGGTTATATTATAGTTATTTATTGATTAATGAGTTAATCGGGTATCATGGATATAGTTTGGAGGGTAATTTCATGCCTTTAGTATCAAATTAAAAGTTTAGAGCAAGTTTTAAAAGAAGCTACAGCTTAGAAGGATCCAAAGGAATATTTTCCCTTATTGGGAAGACAAAAAAACACAATTCAAGGATTCATTTTCGTGGTTATCCATGGCTGATGCATTCCCCAAACATTTCTCCATCATCTCCATTCAAACATTCAAAGTTACACAGTCTCAATGATTCTTTGATATCTAGAGATCGAACCGTCCGATTGAGCCGATTTCTTTACAGTAGCTTCTAGACACCCTAATACACGCTGGGGTGGGTTTGCTTTTCATTTGGATCACTCTAGGATAAATTCGAGTTGGGCGGATTCTTGGCAATAAATTGAGTTCTTGTGTGTTGTTCTTCTTTTCTTTGCAAAACTAAGTAACTATCAACTACCCTTTGAGTTTTTATGTATAGATACGTATATAGAACTCTATATTTTTCAGAGCCATGAATTTTTGTTGATGTTTTTACCATGCATGCTATTGATTTGGGTTTTATGATACACTTTTAGTATAGATTTTAACTATGTTCAAGAATATAGATATATATGTCTTTGCATCCAAATTTTAAGCTATAATATACATATATGTATGCATTTATGAAATCTAGTATATTTCATTAATAGTTTTTACAAGATATGATGTTTTTAATATATATAATTAAAGAAGTGTATATTAAGCCTTATTGAACTTAATTTATACACAAATGTATATACATGTATGTGTATATATATTGTTTCGGTTTTTCTTAAATTGTTTTGGTGAATTTGAGTATATTTGAATAATACTTGTATAAGAATTGATATTTTGAAAGATGGAACTTAGAAAGGTACTTGAGAAATTTTATGATGTTGATTTATGAGTTACATATATATATATATATATTTCTGATTTTAAGTTATATTATGAAATTATAATATTATTAGTATCCATCAAGAGTAATCCGGATAGGTGGCTTTAATGAAAGTCTGTATTTAGTGAGAAATACGGCATGTGTACACAGTTGAAAGAGTTCATTAGCTTTTATTATTATTATTATTATTACTATTTTTATTATTATTACTATTCCTCTTTTTTTTTTTTTTTTTTTTTAAAAAAAATCTCCTGTTTGGTACAGAGTCTTTTGGAGTAAAAGTAGATGTTTTGACTAGTCAAACCTCAAACATTGGTGTTTGGTGAAGAGGGGTTTGAAAGAGCCTATTAGCTTTTTCAAAAAGCTAATTTTGAAAAAACTCATTTTTTGGTAAAGAGTCTTTTCAATTAAAAGTAGAGTCTTGAGCCACTTTGGTGATGCGATGCTTGAAAGAGCTTATTAGAGCATCCACAATGAGTGCATTACATTTTTTTTTTTTTTTTATTTTTGAAAAAGGTGGGATTTTGTTTTGTATCACCTTTTTTTTTTTTTTATTATATATATATATATATGTAGGCCCTACTTGTCATAAAACTCTTGCACACTTCAAATAAAGTATTATTTCTATCCACCAAACAATTAATCCATATCGTATTTTTTTTTTCCATATTTTCTATTTATTTTTATATATTATTTTGTATTTTTCTTTTAATCCTTTTATTAAATAATTGTTTCTTTTTTAAAATTTAGATTTGTTTTTTATTTAAACCTTTTTAACGTAGCATACATATATTTCTTCTATTTATGACATGTTTCTACATGTACCCGTGTAGAAACTAAAAAAAAAAAAAAAATCGTGGTGGACGGGGACTCACGTCGTCCATGGACAATCCGTCTCGAGTTGGTATAAGACACACTATGGGGGGAGCACCTCCATGCTTCCCGAGCCTGGCTCGGGAACGCTAAATCCCATGCTAACACTGATCCCCCATTCGCCCATGAATCTATGCATTGCTAGGATTCGTGGGCGAATGGAGGATTTTTACGTCGATGCCCCTCGGCGGCGCCTCGGGAAATTTCCCTTCTGTTTACGCCGACATCGGGCATGGTGCGTCCACCTCGACGTTTTTTCACGCCGATCACATTTTGCTAATGGGGTTGAAATGGGCTTGATGATTGATTACTATCGTCGTGATTTCTTCCTCGGGCGGATTGCCAAAGATTGCGTGTCGACTCGTTCAGCGGGATGCTTACCGCCGTTGTCCGCTTACCCGCCTGCTCGCATTGGGTTCGGAGAATTCTCTTAGACGGCCCTGTCTCGCTGATCCTACCTCGCTTATCGGGTTGCAATGGGCTTGATGATTGATTACTATCGTCGTGATTGCAAAACCGGGCGTGCTGTGTGGAACGCGGTGTCAGCCCGTCGACAGGCCTTCACCATCATTGCGTGTCGGGTGGGAGGACAGGGGACGAAAGCGAAC
>NC_088918.1:81005000-81165000 GCF_963576675.1 Euphorbia lathyris | reverse complement strand
TATTTCTGTTCTAGAGGTGTTTGTTTGTGTCTGTATTTTGATTGAGTTGCTAGTACTAGGGTACGTCTTCACAACTTAGGGATTTTGGTTGCTTCCATAGCATTTGGGGTTTTTCTAGATTCATCGATTTAGGGTTGTTCATACTATCATCGATGAAGAATTGAACATATTTGAAGGTGCATTCTCTGTCTGAAACTCAATTCGTTTTTGTCTAACATGGTGATGAATTTATTTTGCATTTCATGCTTAACTAAGAATCACTAATTTCCATACAGTATGCTTATCTTAGATTGGCTGGGTTGCATGAAAAGTTGGGGATAAATTTATCAATGAGTTTTCATTTCATACTTCTCTATTGTCTTCGAGGTGATTCACGCTGCATATTCTGTTCAATGCTCTTTGCATCAGTTGATTTTGTAAGCACATGTGGCTAGAGGTTGAGTATGACATTGTTTATATAGCTCTGGTGTGATGAGTAAAATGTTATCATTGGTGCTATGACATTGTTTATGTTATCATTGGTGTAAGTGTAGTTTTTGGGTGTTTGTTTGTTTCTCTTAATGTTGTTTTAATTAAACCCCAATTCAGACTCTTGAGATGGAATGAAATTTTCTCATGTGGAATTTTCATGATATCTTTATCTTTTTTGCAGTCTCGCCCAATTGGAATTTCTCAACCAATTAATGGTCATGATGAGCATGGTCCTAGCCTATGAGTACTAATGTCTCTCTATGTTTATGTGTGCAGTGTTCATTTCCAATCTCTTTTTCACTCGTATCTCTCTGTATACATGTGTTTGCACTTGTGCATTTGTATTTAAATTGTCAATTAAACTGTCTTGCACTTTTGTACTTCATTTGTGGAAATGATGAAGTATCCTTCCTTTCTATGCTCATTTCACTTCCATGGTACTAGTTTATTATAAAGGTTTACATGTTTCTTTTAATGGGTGAAATTTTTAAATTTAACTAGGAGAGGCGTTCATCTCTGTAATTTGTTTAATAACCATTAAAAGAAACTGTTATATCTATAACTCAATACTGCTATTCTTTTTTTTTTTCTCATGCGGCAATTGCATTCTTCTACTTACAGGTTCGCCACTGTCTTCTCTCCCTGGTGAATTCAAGTGAAAGTTATCATGAGTTTCACTGGAAATATGTACTATATGTGCTAACTGTTTAAGTTATTATTTTTATTCTCTGTAGATGCGGCTTTTTCCTACTCAGTCAGAGTATGCGGATCGTCTTGCTGTTGCTGTAGGTGTATCCAGCTTTTCTCTTTCTTTTATATTGTTTTTCTTCTATCGCTTGAATGTGATTGTTATCTTGCTTCGTTTTAGCTGAAATGCCAGTATCTTAGTTCACTTTAACTGTTTAATATTGTTATGGAAATTACAATGAGGTAAGGAGTGTTTAAATATGCGTTACTGTAGTTGTTGAAGTACATATGATGAGAAATTTGCATTTTTCTTGTGCTGGTTTAATTTTTTAACTTCATTTTTATATATGATTGATAGAAATTAATAATTTATATCATACTTAGAGCTATTTAGATTTCTTACTGTACAATGATGAGTCTCTATCTCACCTTTTCGCAGCTGTCTGTCTCACCGTGTCTTCGAAATGATCTTCACGGGATCCAGAGCTTCTTTCGCTCCTAATAGGTCCTTCTCTACCACTGGTCATTGACATGTTGAATGTAAGTTTATACCCTTTCACTATTCGAATTTCATATGTTTGGTTCTATTCCATGCAACCAGATTCAGATTTCCTGAACTGCAGTTGATATCTTTTTATTTATATATTTGGAAGAAAGTGAGCACTATTTCCCATTGAGTACCTTACTGACATTGTATCAGAAACTGAAGTTAAACAAACCCTCAAAACAGGTAGAGAGAATGGTTTCCAAGAACATAATAAACTAGTCAGATACATACATTATAACTTCACATGGATTCCTTTTTATTCCTTTTTATAACATACATTGTATCAGATCTGTTTCAGTTTCAAATAGCTCCTAGTTGCCTTTACAAATTTATGTTATTGGTAATAATACTCTGCTTTAAAATATCAATTCTACGAGCGATGGAGCATCGAATCCAAAAGTGAAGTGAGTCTCATTGTCTCATCTCTAAGATGTTTTGTTGTTTCAAACTGCAATCTAAGGGAAGTGAGTCTCATTTTTCTGCTAAACATAATGCTAAATTCATTTAAGTAGCTTATTATCCTTTCTTGTTGTTGAATTGCCCAAGTCTTACTAAGCACCTATGACTCTTGTTCTTTGTTCTTGGCTAACTCTTTGATTTGTTTGCCCAAGTCTTAAAATTGACTGCTTGTTGAAATTATTGTTGCAGGAAAGAGGAGAAACTGTACCACCTCAAGATTCATTTGATGTGGTTCTAAAGGGTAAATAAATGTATTGTTACACTTGTTCTGACATTGTTAAGGTAATTCTTCTGTTGCAAAAACATCTTTTGTTTCATAACCGCATAAGTTCATGATACATGTTATTTTACTTGCGTCAATTTTAGCATGACAATTTCCACCACTGCAACTATATTATGCCTTCTGGCATATTTATGATGTAAGCGATAAATGTAATTCTAGATTTCTTTGACCATTCGAGGAGTTCAACAAGCATGATAAAGGACCAGCCGAGTATATTAAGCATTGGAGATGAATTAAACCAAAAACAGGGGCACCATAAATGCCTCTTAGAGTTTATACTGTTGAATATCTGGTTTAAATGCTTAAGATGTTTGGAGTGACTTCTAGGTATGCCTCTTTTCTTTGTTTTGTTCTGCATAACTTATAGCATCTAATAGAAATCCTTTGCCTTTTATACTCTAGTGAAGGACCTTTGAATTCTTTAGGAGGAAGAGAAGTATATTAAACTGTTATTACTGAAATGGAAATAACCACGGTGCACTTGCTCAGGTAGTATAAGTATTGTAATTGGATAAGGTTAACCATTTAATCTGGGTTCAATTTGTGAGGATGGGAATGCAGCTGTATTTAAAATGCTCGGTGCAACCTAGCCTGGTTAGTTGCTGTCAGGCCTAGGATACCAGACGATATAGACCAAAAATAATTATAGGAAGAGAGTTAAGAAGTTAGTTGAAAGTACTTTTAACAAATGTTATTTACTAATGGAATTTGATTTTTGTTTAGTTTTTTGGTTTTATCATGTGTAATGGCTAGAGGTTGTGATAATTTCATTTTTGTTTCTCCAAGAATTTTACTTATATAGATGGATTTGGAAAGATAAAGATATAGACGGGAGGTTTTGGTGTTAAGTTACTATGGAGTCGTTATCTTTTGGATGGCGACTTGCTTGGATTCTGTTTATTTATGTTTGAAATATTAGTTAGCATGGAGAAACTTTGTTCACTTGTAATTTCAGGTTTTCAAATCTCACTCAAACGAATTCAGTATGCTACTACCTAGATTTCTGTTAACAGTATAGAAAACGACTAGGCTCATTTTACTTTGAACTGAACTGTATAACTTGAGACTCGATCGGTTTAGCTTGCTTGCTTTCATCAACCAGTGGAATTGACCCAGGATAAGGGGAGTGGATAAATTGACAATAATTTGTGGTAATTGCATTTTAGGACCAAACTAGATGTGCACTTTAGATAGCTGGTATCTTTAGCTTTTATGGATAAGACTTATGGATTGGCTGAGAAACAATATGCTTTAATTTACCTTTATGGGTAATAGAAAACATACATCTCTTGATCATTTATTCAGTGAAAGGTCGTAATTCATTCTTTTACAAATGTAGGTGTTGATTCAGTTGGGAGTTGCTTGGGGTGAAGATGAAATAGCATATCGTCTTTGTTGCCTACATTGCATATGCAGCAAAGTCTAAAGCTGGACCAGTTTTCCAGGTTTGGAATGCTGAAACTGGAAACTACAATATTATTGAGTTACATTGTGCATTACCATGGTTTAGATTGGTAAATTTTGATGTTTAATAGACCCATTAGACTATTCATCTTAAATCTACATGACAATGCAAGCAAAAACACTCATTGCTAGTCTAGTTTTGGCCCTTGCTACTTTGGTATATACATATGTTTGACCATCTACATATCAGTATTTTAGGTTTTTAAGAGTTGGTCTCTAGGTAAATAACGTGTTTATGTTGTACCAACTTGCCTATTAGTAGTCAATTGACAAGGCCACAAATATTCCGTGCTCCTTTTATTTTCTTCCTCTTGTATCTCTTAATTCATTTTCATCGTAAATAATAAAGCCAATCTGAAAGACTTTCTGTTATGGAGGACTTATTCCTCATCATGGTAAATGTCAACAGTTAAACACCTAAATTTAGTAGGGAAAAATGAAAATATTGATTCTTATACTCGGCTCAATGTCTACATTTTAGTCCCTCTAGTTTAATTTGATAATACTATAGTAATTCGCAATTTCATATGGCATATAGAGGAGGAACTGGCAGATGTAATTCAACAGTTCAACTTTAATTTTATACTAAACAACCAGGGGTTACGACATATTCCCCATGACAATCTTAAAACTCATCAACCACAAACAGAACAATCTCCCTACGCCCTCTCCTCTCAATTACTAAGTACAAAAATGCTTTAATACTTGGATCATATTCCTTATGGTTCCAAAATGGCTTCAATTTTCTTGCTCTCATAGATGTGTCATATCAGAATTTTATGGATGACAATATTAAAACCAAAAGGAAAGAAAAGTAGTATATAGATCGGTGAGCTCAACGAAAAGAAAAGGAATATATATAGCTCAAATATGCTGAACATTAGGACACATGTAATGACCAGGTAACTTATGGTTCTGCATTCAATTGCTGAATTCATGTGTTCCCAGTGATCTAGTCTGAGATAACGTTTTTTAGGTCTTACTGGCAATTCATAATATGTCTGGTTCTGATATAATTTTCTGATGGGAATGATAGGAATAATAAGAATATTAGAGAGAGAAAGATAGCAGATATGAAGAAGGAGAATTTTTAAGTAATTCTTCATATTTGTTCATTGATAGATCTTGATTACAATTGTGTAAGTTTACAGCAGACTATCACAACGTATTAACTAAACAGCAGATCAACTTAACATTTAACAAATTAATATAAACCTGGCTAATAACCAATTCACTCAATTTTCTCATTTCTTCTGCTGTACATAACAGGTTCATATTGTTGTTTCTTAACAATTAAAATATATTAGTTCCTATGCTGGCCAGAATTTTAGATGGGGGAGTTTCATAGTACCCTTTGCTCACAAATTAACATATTTTACAAGATTAAGAAGAAATTAGTTTAAATTCTTGGATTCTCACTTTGTTACATAGCTTTAAGGACCTGAAAATGTTATTGCAAAGGACAATGCAAGGGTTCACTGAAATGATTGTCAATTTGATGAAGAGTCAACATCTGTTTGAGTCCCAAGATTTCCCATTATACCCTCTCAGGTATGTCGTTTTGATTTTTTTCGCTTTCAATCTCACCTTGCATCCTATTTTCTGCTTGTTCTGTTGCTAATTAATTTGATGAAATGTCTTACTGAGTTTAAAAGTTGTTAATTGAATTAATTACAATTATGAATGTCCCCTTTTACAGGAATAATCTAAATCAATTTTCGTACAGATTATTTGGCAATTTGCAGTCTTTTGTTACAATTGTGAAGGTGCATTGTTAGTATTCTAGCATATTATAGCTTATGTACTATACATCATATGACGTATTGTATCATATTTAGTATCAAATTTAGTTTTGTATTCTAGATACCTTGTAACGGCTTATATTATTATTTGCATGTTGGACATTTGTATTTTCATTTGAAGGAGTTGAATACAATTTGCCTGGGTTTGATGACTGTAACATCTTTGTTTAACTAATTAAAGAGTCTTTGGGTTGAAATTGAAGTGCTTAAACCAGTGATCAATTACAAATGTGGAGAAGCTAGGGATATCATAGAGTATTTATGACGAGGACAACTTGATGCAGTTTTTGTGTGGTTTAAATAGTGATTATGACCTTGTTAGGAATCACTTCTGTTGATGGATCCACTTCCTACAGTCAATAAGGCTTGATCTATGTTATTTCGCATTGACAAACAAAATGAGGTTTCCTTCATGGATTCAACTGAGTTTGTTAATACAGCCACAGGCTCCAAGGCATATTCTTCAGTGAACAAGCGTGTAGATCTAACAAGACAGAGACTGATAGAAGTGGACTGGCCAAGTATTGTCATATATGCAAAACAAATATGCATGATAAAATTACTTTTTTCTGCAATCATGGTTATCCTGAACGATGGAAATGTCCTAATTTGGGCTCCATTTCCTACTATTGATGCTACATGGGAGTATCAAGCTACTATTGTAGCTCAATTTCCAGATCGAACACATTCTTGGGGACAAGAATGCAGTAAATGAAGGGGTATTGTCACATACAAGCGGAGGAAAATGACAAGTCCAGGGACGAAATTGAGTATTTGATATTAGTTTTTATTCTGTTATTGTTATTTTGTCATGCGTTTTTTCTTAAAAGCTAGATGCTATTAGTATCTGCTGGTATTAGTTTTGGATAGTAGTCCAGCTGTAAATATCCAAAACAACACTGTAACCGTTTCTTTTGTCTTTTCTCTATTTAGAGAAAACTTTGATGTGTAAGCGGAGCATTCTTGACATTAATGAAATCTACTCTTCTCTCTTCTTCTTCTCTCTTTCTCTTTCTCTTTCTCTTTCTCTTCCTTACTTAATCTAATTCTTTTTCTCACAAAATTCTGACACCAGAACGGTAGTTCGGACAGTTTGCTTTTAGGGTTTCATAGCAACTCCTTATGTTGCTTCTATACTACAAGTTGCAGATGTGTTTACAAAGCCACTTAGCTCACTATAGATGAAGCCTAACATGGACAAGCTTGGAATGATTTCAATCGCATCTCCAACCTGAGAGGGGGTGTTAGAATTGTGAAGGTGCATTGTATCAATCATATGTAGTATTATAGTATAGTACACCTTATGTACAGCTAGTAGCAAATTTAGTTTTGTATTCTAGCTACATATGATGATGTACGGTTACTTTTATGATCATTTCATTTCTCTCTTCTTCCTTTATTTCAGAGATTCACAAGTTTAAGAGATGGTGACCTTCAAAACAAAGAGGAAAATCAATGGAAAGGCAACATTTTGGAATAAGTCAATAATAGCAGGCAGCCAGTTGATAATCATTAGCTATTGTATTTTCACAACATCTTTCTCTTTTATTTTCACAGCGTCTTTCTATTTTAATTCCACAGCAACTCAGGTATTTGTATTTTCACCCTCTACATCTCGTACATTTGTGCCTCAAATGATTGAAACTGTAAATAATTGGTTTGTCTCCCCTCTTATCATTCTACTGTACTGTGTTTTATTAGGTTCTTCTTCGAATAACTATCGAACTTTCAATTTCACCCAACTGTTCTCTCTACATTCATGATTGAAGTTCTGGTTGTATTTTTAGTACTAATTTCTATAATATGGTTAAGCAAACTATAATATGTGATCTGTTTCATTTTGCATTTTGAGCCTAGTTGTTTTCCATACTAGTTATAAATGGAATGTCTATGATGATAAATTACACTCATGCCTTATTCCTGTGTCATGTCTCTAACATTTTGATATATTCAGAGCTTTGACCAATCTACCGGAATTCTCCGACAGACAAGCCATGGTCGGAGTCTCCGACTACAAATATTATGTTGGTCATATCTCCAATCGATTCAAATTTCTATTGAAGATGCGTACCTACAACAATACATCTACCAACGAAAAAAAATAACGGGACCTCATACTCAAATAATTTCTGGAATATAATCCTCTTTGGTTGTTAAGTTACTGTTACTGACGAAGAGATCAAGTGTTTGAACAAAAGGTAAGATCTGCTTCATCCTTTGTTCTTTTAAAAAGATTTAATGTGTTTGTATTTTTTGGTAATAAATGTGTAAACAAACGGACAAGGAAACCATTTTTTTTTCTAACTTCATCTTCTTTCCTTTCTTAAAGGAACTGTTTAGCCAAAGTAATGGATGTTGGAGGTGATTCTGGTTGGACGCTTCCAGACCCAAGCAATGAGGACAGGTATTTGATTACATTGACAATCTTCTTATGCTGTTTATGCTTATTCTCAATCATTGATTACATTGAACATCTTCTGAGAATGTGACATATTATGTTCTTGTGCTTATTCTCATACCTGGTTAAATACATTTCATTTGTACAACTGTTTTCATCAAATGACTATGAAAGACAATTATACATTATTGTAATTGACCACACATTATTGTCTATTCAGTGTATAGGAATGTATTTAAGATCAGATTCTCATTATAGGTTATTGTATTTTCTGTTTTAAACTGCGTTGTTTACTGTTGAATTACATTCTTCAATTCTCTCTCTTTTACTACTACCTGTAATTGGGTGTAGATTCTACAATGTGTATTAATTTCATGTGTCCGACAAGAATTGACTGGCCAAATCTAGCAGAATTCTCTGACCAAAAACTGGTCAGATTCACGACTACAAGAGATAATGTCGGTGAATTAAACTCTCTAATTTCTTTTACTTTCTTCCTAATTCTGTGTACATCTTTCTGATTTTGCTTAATTGTTCTACATGCAAGTGGACCAAGCGTCATTCTGGAAACCTCCAAGATTCTCCATGAACTTACTTACTCACAGGTGATTTCCTAATTTCATCGTCTAATCCTCTAAATTTCCTTATTATTCTTCCCATCTTTTAAGAAATACAATTCTACGACTATATTTTATTATTCTTCTTCTCATCTAATAAGAAAACCAATTCTTACTAGTTATGTTGGATTAAGTGATAAGGCTTCATATTGTTTAAACCATTTATCTGAGTAGCCTCCCTAAATGGTGTCTTAGGGACCTTGAACAGATAATCCGTGCATGCTCAGTTATATGTTCATGAACAATCTCATGAACAAGTTCGACTATAATGTTCATGAACAAGCTATTTCTATAAAGGAGAAATGTAAAACTACATTTTCTTTCACTTATGTAGTTTTGTGTGAAACTTTAGTTTTTGTAGGTTTCAAAACTACGTATGAAACAAGAAGCAGGAGAAGGGTAAGGAATTGACAATAATTTGTGGTAATTGCAGTTGATGACTTGCATGGACATCTTGCCCAAACTAGATGTGCACTTTAGATAGCTGGGAATGCAGAGTTTTGATGGAGAATGGATTGGCCGAGTACAAGTATGGTTTAATTTTATAATGTTTGACATAAGTGTTGATGGTAATTCAATGGTAAATGTAGGTGTTCATTCAGTTGGGAGATATACTTGCACTACAAAAACAAAAAACAAAAAATAAGGCAGATTACCAACAGATTTCTGTCAGTAATCACAGTCATTTACCGACCAACAGCAGGATAATTCCTGCCGCATATTACTGACGATAATAGTCAGTAATATTATATGTCAGAACATATAAGTTTTATTCATCTAGTGAAGTTGTGTCAGTAAATCAAATGACAATAAAAATAGATTCATTTATTTTCAAGAAGATGAATACACATTCCCCCTAAAAACTCATTGACATAAACCCTTTTCCTCCTCGCCCACACTCAACAACTGGAACAACTATGACAAAAAATTACCGGGTTAACGTCTGCACCCTTGACTGGCAATTGATCACTTTTGCTAATTCTCAGACCGGAGATTCTGACCAAATCTACCGCAATTCTACGACAGACAAGCAGTGGTTGGAGTCTCCGACTACAAATATTGTGCCGGTCGAGATAGACGAATGCAAATTTCTAAATAAACAACAAAATACAATCCTCTTGTCCTAAAATAACATAACCTCAAACTCAACGAAACAACATAAAACACTAAAACACCAAAAAAAAAAAAAAAACAACTTCAACAACTAAAACAAGAAATTACCTACAGGTTCCACTTTGCTTAACCAAAACTAGTCCTCTGAAGGAAGGGAAATTGTCACATACCATAAGAGACGTCAGATAGTGCAGCTATTTACAGCTGTTATTTTAATTCTATCAGTTCATTTGGTTAGTTAATTTGCGTTGTTTAGCCTTGTTTATTTACCGTTAGCATATTGTTAGGAAATTCCAGCTGCTTTAACAACTCTGTTGTGCTGCCAGTACATCTCAGCATATGTACTGCTATTTGAGGATTTGCAATTGTATCTCTTTTTGGCATCTTGCGAATTATCAAATATTATTTCACTCTCTGATGATTTCTGATTCTCTTGTTCTCTCTTTCTTAATCTCTCTTCCAAACATTCACTTTTCTACCCTATTCTAGTATTGATTCAGGATCTATACCTGACATATCTACTCTTCTCTTACCCAATTATTCTTGAAAACAACATCATTTGACACTAACATGTAGAGTAGATTAAAACTTAGCTTTTTGTTGGAATACCCTGCTGGTTTGCATTGGATTAAACTCCTTATGATATTTCAATATATATATATATATATTAAAATATAAAGCATGACAACTTAAAAGACCATTTAGGGGAGGCTTCTGATAACATCCGTCAAGAAACATGAAGGACTAAGCTGGAGATATTCCTTAGCGAAGAGGGCTTAAAGGGAGAAAAGGCCCGCCTCCAAGATATATGGCGTACAGATAAAGATACGATGTCGTCTTGAGCGTTCCTACTTACGATCCGCCACATAGCACATAACAGGAATACGATGTCATCTCGTAGAGCTCCACTTATGATCCGCCTTAGTTGGAAATACAGTGTCGTGCCAGGGATACTTGCAAAGATCCGCACAAGAGGGGCAAAAAGGGGATTCGCCTCATGTGGCAAATCCCCCTCCAGAAGAAGAAGATGACTATACGGCATAACTCACCATCATTTAACTAGCATTAATGATAGCTCAGAACTTGCCAAAACTCGGAGGTTAGAGGATGGAGCTAAATTACATTGAAAGAACATTACTCTTCATTAAAGGGGCATTAAAGAGAAGGTTATTACAGTTATCACTCAAACTTGTATAAATATCCTTATAACATGACAACAGAGGTACACTTACACACTCCTTTTAGCTTGGCTTTGTCATTACAGTTTATTCTCTTAAGAAGTTTACTGACTTAGGCATCGGAGTGCCCCCGGCCGATCCCAACGGCGCCTCACAGGGACGCATTGCGGTGTTGCTAAATCTACCCAATATCAAAATCATATAGCATTTATTAGTTTATATTTTCATTAAGTTTATGTTATGTCTAATTGTATAAATGTTATGTGACATAAGGAGGACAAGGTGCAATTGAACGCACACCTGATCGTGTAGGATAGATCGAACTGAGTGCGACGGTAAGTATATTGCTTATATATGTGTATGAATGTATTGTGCCTTGTGACTTGTTGAGTGTGAGATGTGGTTGAATCTGATGTGAATGATGTGAATAATGTTTGAGTGTTTGTGATACGTTATGATTGATAAGAAAGTGATATGAATGAGTATGTTGCAGTGTTATGAGTAAATACGGCATGTTGAGCCTTGTGCACATACTGGAACTGAATAATGGTTGGATAAGATATGAATATGAGCTTGCTTAGATGGATATGTGAAATGGTCCAAGTTGAGAGTGCTATCCAAATATTGTGAGCCGGAAGCACATGTGTTGAGATATATGAGTACGTGAGTTGAGTTTAACTCCTCCGTAGCACAGATGATTGTATTCCGAATTTAGTGAGCCGGGATACAGATTGAGCCCAAGGACGATTTTATATATATTGTCTAAGTACAACAAGGCCTTACTTACTAAAATAAGTGAAACAAGTTAATATATTTCTATTGAAAATTCTAACTTGGTACTGATGATATATTTTGATTTGTGCTCTTTACATTACTTTTGTATATACATATATTCGTAATATGTTTATTGAGTAGGCAGCTCACCCCTTGCCAACAGAATTTACAAGTTAGGTGGAGTTCTTCTTGCTTAAGGTCGCACCGGCAGTGTCAGTCCATTCTCATCTAGGCATTTTGGAGTCTTGTGATGTACTTTTGTTTTGTAAATCCTCTATGTAGGATAATGACTTAAACGTATATTGTAAATTGTAAATGCTTTCTTTTATGTATAATATGTAAAGTTTATATGAGATTGAAGTTTATATGATTGAGAATTGAAAGCATGTCTATAACTGATATTGTGTGAGATATCATGTGATCCTAGTGAGGGGGTTACATTTAGTGGTATCAGAGCGGGTCTACTTTCCTAGGGATTACGCTGTGTATGACTTGGTTTGGATTCCTAGGTTAAGACCACATAATCATGTTTTCTTATTCTAAAGCATGTTGACATGGTCATGTTTCATGTAGGGTTATGGAGTCTGATGGTGAGAATGGACAGTCCGGTAATGTGTCTAGTCATGGTTCAGTTGGTCATGTTCATGTGTCTGGAAGCTCAGAACATATAGGAGCTTCAGGACATGCAGGTTTCCCTAAAAACTTCAATTGAATTTTTTAAAGTAAGACGAAATCAAACCGAGCAAAAAGTGTTAGTTTGATTAATGCCTATAAACCTAATTGAAAAATAGAAATAAGAATTATATTATCATGCATTTAGCATAATATAAAAGAAAGATCGAAATAAAGAATTTATTACTTATACACATTCACTCGAGACTTTTTCTTTATAAAATCGTTTCAGAGATGTTTTCATAATATTCCATATTGTTGCCTTTGTAGAAATATTTAACTATTTCTAGCATATTTATAACCTTAATAGTATATGTATATATATTTTACTTTAGCATAGGTAATATGTATTAATTTTTTACGTAGGCAAAAATGTATATGCAAAAATAATATGACAAACATTTCGTACTCAAAATAGGATAAGTGAACTATCTCCTCCCACACTTAAATTGGACAATGTCCTCATTGTGCAAAATTTGATAAATCATAAAAGATAGAGTATGAAATTAAACTGAAATAAACGAGTACTAAACAAACATAAAATGAAAATAAAACTATCCAAAAAGTAAGGAAAGATAAAACCTGAATGTGAATGAAAATCCGGTGGAGATCGTGTCGACTCATTAACCGTCGACGAGTGGATTTATGCTCCTTTCGCAAATTGTTGATGTTTTTGTCAACTTCATCAATCCTTAAATTCATTTGTCTATTGTCTATTGTTGGCATTTATTTGCGGCAAAACTTGTTGTTTGCTTGGTGTGTGAATGGCTCTAATAACCATATACTTGATCCAAAACGCATTGCCAACCCACAACTTCATCTACATTCGTCCCGACGTCTTCACATGGTGCCTCATATTCTTGCCTTTCTTCGTCCTCACCAACATCCGCATCCTCATTCTCTTCCTCTTGAATACCTTGCCCAAGTGAACTCGAAGTACCAACATCGGAAAATAATCATCATTAGGAAGTGATTGAAACTGCTTCAAACTACCCGTAGCATCCAAAACAATAGCCGTAACCAAAATACCCATAGAAACTTGCTTATTGGTTGAAACAGAGGCTCGGTTTAAATTGTCAAAAATCATCCCAATAATATCTACCACAAAACCCTTAAATATGCAATTCAAAACAAACAAATCTCGACTGTGAACCTTCTACCCTTCAACACGACCAAAAATAGAATAGGATAAAAAATATATGAAAATAGAAATTACAATGATCCTTAATGAGCTTGCTATAAGTGTTCTTGGGATTAAAATCATCCAAATTCGTCAAATATTTCCAAATCGGATTGCTTTGAAAATTGTTTAGGCTTATCATAAAAAAATTTATGTAGGAAATATTCAACTCTTCATACCCAACTTCATAAATTTAACCTAAATCCCTAAATGTAATACTCTCATTCTTTTTAGCATAGGAAAGAGTAACCAAAAAAGTCAATAATGTCCGTTCACTATGCGGCTGTAGGTTCAGCGCCTCATTGCAAGCGACGGGGAGAACCGTTGACTACACGACTGTTTTGGGCTCGGGGCCCAATTGAGATCACGATGCATTTTCGACAGGGTCGGCACCGGAGAATAAGAGTCGCCACCCAAACAAGGTTTGGGAAATGTTACCGAGATTCCTTGCGGAAAGCAAGCGGGCGGGAAATTTGGTACACTTTGGGGAAGGCTAATATCCTTTTGGAAGAAGATATTAGACACCCCCAAAATGCCCGGTGAACCCACCGGTCTCCTACTTAACATTCCGAGTCTTACCAGGCTAATCACATTATTCCTTTAGGTTTAAAATTCTTTTAAGAAAAGCTTGTTTTGTTTTGTATGAAAAATAGCACGAATAAATGAAAATTCTCAAATCAAGTCAAACCATTATAGAAAATAACTACCCTGTGGTATTTTTTTTTGCAAACACAAGCTTATGGTTGTAAAATTTTACATGTTTTTTTTACTTTGCCAAATTTGGCTGATAACGACTTCGAAATAAAAAATTTCAAGAGCTAAATGATATTTTAAGCAACTTTAATTCTTCAACTTTTTTTGTTTAAGGTCATTTAGGTGTTGTTTTTTATGAGAGAGAAAGATAATGTTTAGAGAGAGAAAACTCCAAAAATGATGATTTTGAAAAATTAAGAATATGGTTCCATAGTAAATATGATACCAAACAAGCTTAATTCTTGAAAATTTTCATTTCGAAGTCGTTATCGGCCAAATTTGGTAAAGTAAAAATAACATGTAAAATTTTGCAACCATAGGGTTGTGCTTGCAAAAAAAATACCACAGGTACCACATCGCAAATCGGCCAAACCACAAGGTAGTTATTTATAATTAACCCTAAATAAAATACTAACTTGTGGAAATAATGCTAAAAAAGTAATTAACATAAGATTACTTGATTTAAACATGTTAATAATAGAAAATATACTTCTAGGGATCAAAGTGAATAAACTAAAAAAGTGTTAAATCAGGGGCCAAAATGAATTGAATGAAAGTTATTTATTTTTGGGATTATAATGAATAAAACAAAAAGTGTAATCAGGGACTAAAGTGAACAAACAAGAAAGTTATTTATTTCAGGGACTAAAGTGAATAAATCAGAAAGTTATTTATTTCAGGGACTGAAGTGAATAAAACAGAAAGATCCCAATCAGGGACTAAAGTGAATAAATCAGAAAGTTATTTACATTAGAGATTGAAAAGGATGCAAAAGAATTTTTTTATAACTATTGGTAGTAAAATGACCGTGAGATAAGATTTATCTCGGATTGGTTCGTTTATCCCCAAATCATAGTTATGAACAAAAAAAATAGAACAATTGAATCAATAATATTAACGGGTAATATTATTAATGTCAGATTTGTACAGGAAAATGGAACAAGTTCATTAGAACAAATAAATGGGTCAAAACAAGTGATTTAACTAGTAAATCATTGCTTTAGGGTTGATTTAAACCTATTTAGACATCAACTATATATGGAAAATATATTTGACACCATATAGATAATAAAAATCAGTATTGAAAAATAAAAGAGAAAAAAAAGATGAACGAACAAGATTTTTCAGTGTAAAAATAAAGCTAATAGACAGGATTTGTCCCTCAGAAACTTTTACCTAGGTTGTGGGATGATTGGAAAATCAAGAATAATGGAATACCGGTTTTGGGTTTGATGCGTGATCCGTATAGTGTAGTGTTTTCTACAACAAAATATGTATTATAAGTGCGTTACAACTATGGATGTGATCTTTCTAAATGTTCTATCTTTACTAGACGTCACTACTTAGGGGCAAGTGTACCCCGTCGTATCAAGTAATAATCCGGTTAAGACCGGGTATCGAATCCACGGGATTTATAACTGCAAGTATTAGACGACTCGGTTTTATACGTTATCTAAGCGGTGAATACTTTGGGTTGGGTCGAGTGACAACTATAAACTACTCCTAAACTATTGGTGAGACAGATTTATGTAACAGAAAACTCCACGGAATGATATGGGTGACGATAAGTTATAAATATAATAAGCAATAACTCCGAATATATTCGATTAACGATTTACTCTTGCAAAGACGACTACGTGTAGTTTGACCGACCCGTGAAGTACTTAGACTACGTGGTTCCTAGTCAAGGCGTGTCTAATGCTGGGGATCAAAAACTAGGGCCCATAAGTTCCGTGGCTTGTCAATTCCTACGGTTTCCGGAGCGTCACTTCCGGTAAGGCGACACCTATATGAATCCCTAAAGATAGCCCGGATGGAGTCGGAAATCGCGTTCCCCTACACAATAATCAATTGCGAGTATCAAAACAAGCAATAAACATCAACACATATATAGAAACGGAAATTGCAAATCATATGTTATAAATATGGACAACGTAAATGCGGAATACAACCAAGCCTAGTACATAGGAAGAGTACAAGCTAATTAGCAAGTAGAGAGGGAAGAATCGGCCCTCGGAACTAGCTAACCGGACTCATGGCCGTCTCTTAGGACTTGGAGGTGGAACTCTCGAGCTTGGTGGATGGAGGTGGAACGGAACTTTGACGGAATGCCGGAATAAACGAACAAGCTCTCAAGGTGGGAGAGTTTTGCCAACTAAAATCTGAATCTAAAACTAAAATAACAAGAACTTAAATTATACAAAAGTTGTATATCAAAAGGGGTGTCTCAAATGAGTGCTAGTCACTCTTATTTATACACATCAAGCTAGGGGCAAAATCATAATTCCACAAGATACAAGTATGGAGCAAAGCATGGAGCAACATGATTTTGTGCATATTTCCCATTCCTACAAGCATGGAGCAACATGATCATAATGACCCATTCCTTCAATAATTTCCTGCATGTGGACTTAATCCGGGTCTTGTTGTCTCAACCACGCCCCGCGTATAGTGATATACGCCGCGCGTGTTTGAGCTCCTGGCGTTTTATTGCTTGAAATACACCATTTACGCCTTGTGTATCCTGAAACACGCCTCGCGTACCGATGGTTGACTTAGGAGACAATGCAGTTTGACGTTTATGATTGGGCTCATCATTGCATCTACGCCCCGCGTAGATTGGGGTACGCCCCGCGTATCAATGGTTGGATCCCACGTGGAGTCTGCGGATAAGACAATTATTTCTAACTAAGTGTTCCACGCCCTGCGTGAGGAGTGATACGCCCCGCGTATTTTGGTAGATTTCCACTCCTTGCTCGTACCTGAAATACAATTCTCGAGAGCCGAGTTAGCTTGTTTTTTTATTTTCTAATATTAATCAAACATAAGGAAAATTAACCGAAAGTACGAAATTTATTTTTATTTTGTTATTTTATTAAAACACTCTATTTTTGTAATTAAACTTATTTATTTCATCCAAAATTAACTCGTAAATCACGCTAAAAGATAGGGATAAAATACCCCTATCAAACCTCCTCGGACTTTAAAGTTTTACTTGTCCTCAAGTAAAAGAAATTGAAAAACAAGGGATTGAGACTATTAAGAAACAAACCGTCAGTTGGTTTTACCAAGTGCGTGATTTCTAAGTTAAAGTTTTATGCAAAATTTTCGGTAAGTACCTACGTAAACAAACGAGTGACCAAAACTTGTTTGAAACCTCCATGATCAAAGTTAATAGGCAATATTAACGGGGGTCGATTATCTTTTGAGAACCTGATAGTACCTCACCAAGGGATTTCACTCTTTCGCTCAAATTTTGGTGGGTCGGTGTTTTAGCACTCTTCTTTGCACTTACTCGAAGTCACTTTGAGTTTGCATTTTCATCCGGGTTTTTCCTCCTATGTTATGGTCTCGACAATATTAAAAATGAACCCGGAGGGGGGTTGTAATGTGGGTGGCTTTTTAGTGGTTAATTTTTGGAAACTCGAGTTTAAATACTATTTTGATGATCGCACCGTATTTTTATTTTGGCCTTGGCGAGTTCATAAGATATAACTCGAAATTGCTTGGGTAGAGCTTGAGAATGCCTTTTTGCTCTTTATTGTATTTTTCTTTTTTGTTTTAGAGCGGCACAAAAACGATTTCGAAAGCTTTTGGTGCTTACTTGTCAAGGCCTTTGGCTTCTTTCGGGTAATTTTGGTGCGATTTGATCTTGTTGGTATTTAAACAAGAGGAAAAAGGGTTAAATGTTAGAAAGGGTATTAACAACAAAAAGTTGGTTAATAGGTTCGAGGGGGTTTTCCTACAGGTTAATGAAAACAAGAAAAATAAGTTAAGAAAAGAGTTAGACTAAGTGGGTTCGTTTTATCATCTATTGCCATTTTAACCAGAATAAGTGTACTAAACCCGGTATTAGGTGCAAACTCTATGAGTCGAGTGAAGTCAAAGCTCTCGAATAATTGTGAAAGAAATAGAGTTCTCGTACGAACTCCTTTAGGCTCAAAAATACCTTATAAAAATTCGGGTTAAAATGTGTACGTTCAAATTCTCGTTAAATTTTCAACTTTTCCATTTTTATTGCCTTTTTAAATTTCATTATAGAGATGCCTTATGGGTTAGGACTCAATACTTTTGTTTGGTACGAACCTAGGCTTTGCATAAATTCTAGAACTTCAAAATTAAGACTAAAATTTCTTACTAAAATCGATCCTTTGTGTCAACGTCTTTTTATTTAAGGACAAATAACGGAACATTTAATTGATTTCCGAGGGGGGTAGTGTGTCGGAAGAATTTTAGGGATCAATAAATTAGTTTAATTATTTTGTTGTTTATTTGATTTTTATTTTTATTTTTGTTAGTGCAAAACAAACTGAAGGTGCGGGGTTGCACGACCCTCCGCGTTATTAAAATGACGTCTATTCCAAGGACGTCGCAAAAGAAAAGAAAACAAAAACAAAAAAAAGATAGAATTTAAATTTAAAGATAGAGGGTTATCTACCACATCCCTCCTCACACTTAAAAACGCAATAAGTTCCAACATTGTGAAATAAATTTGAATCACAAAGTGTAAAGAAAAAGAGTAAGGTAGAGAAGACCCCCTCAAACATCTTCCGATGGTGGTGGATATGACATGTTCTGCTCCCGATAGTAATGACTTGTGAAGTGTTCGAGGCATCAATTCTCGAACTCGGTTGGCATTTATTTAAAATATAAAATTAAAAATTAAATTGGATTGAAAGATTATTAATGTAAATATATATATATATATTATTATTATTATTATTATTATTGTTTATTATTATTTTTTTATTTATATATATAAATATATTTTTTTTGTGTGTTAAAAAGAAAAATTAATAAAGAAAATAAAATTTCAACCCGTTGCGGCCGGCGGGCGTCGCGCTGCGGCGATGCCCAGCGCAGCCTGCCAACGCTGGGCAGCGCTGCGCATGGAGCGTGCTGCCGTGCGCCCCGCGTGCCGCAGCTCCTGGAGCTGTGGCAGCGCTTGCGCGTGCCCCGCGTGCCGCAGCTCATGGAGCAGTGGCAGCGCCTGCGCGCCCCGCGTGCCGCAGCGGCAAGCAGCACTTTTTTTATTATTATTTTATTTTAAATCAACATATGTATATTATATATATTCCAAAAATAAAAATAAAATCAAATAGAATGAAATAATTTTTTTTTTCATTTTTGTTTTATTTTTGCCAACGTCAATACTTACAACTCTCTTCCAGATCGTCCCACCGAATTGACACAAAATTACACGAACACCTAATAAAATGTAAGAAAAATTAATTAAGCACACAATAATAACTTAAATGTAAGAACTTAAAAGTAAATTAAAGACATAAAATTAAACTTTATTCGAGCTTGGGTTGCCTCCCAAGAAGCGCTACTTTATAGTCGGTGAGCTCGACTTAGAATTTCCTCTTAGGTGTATGCTTCCATTCGCGTTAGAAATGCAAATTCTTGAATAAACAAACCGTACCTACAAAACGGGTTGTTAGTTTCGAAGAAATTTAGTGAAAACCAAAAACTATACTTAAAGAAATTATTGAAGAGTTTAGTTTGCTCCCTCTTTGACTCTTTTGGTAGTTCAAAAAGAGTGAAATATTCCGAGTTAGAATGAACCTCAAACTCTTCTAGCTTTGGATTTATTTCCATGGGCCCGCACACAACCAACTCATCGATTAGGATTTCCGGTTCCTCGTAGTTGAGACAACCTACACAAGTTGGGGACTCCTCTTGAGAGAGCTCAATTAACTCGAGCTCTACATTTTGATCACCCGGATTGGCGCCTCTAATTGATTCGTCCGCGGTTGAATCGATACGAGACGTCAATCTAGCGATTTGATTTTCCAAATCCCTGCAATATGCCTCATTGTTAGATAATCTCACTTGAATATCTTTAAGCATAGAGCTTACCGCATCGAATTGTGAGGTTGAATATTGGTACGAGCATCCGTCATCCTTGTGGTTGTCCCACAGATGACGAGTATATGGCATCATATCATGGAAAAAATCATTAGTAACGATGAAATAAATTATTCACAAAAATAGAAAATAATATTTACAAATGCTTAAACTAACAATAATCAGGATTCCTTCATCGATCTCGGATTATAGGTCTTTTCAATGACCTGTATTTGTGGATCCCTTCAGCAATCTCAGTTTGTAGATCTCTTGAATGACCTGGTATGGTTGATTTCTTCAATGATCTTAGTTTGTAGGTCTCTTGAACGACCTGTTGTGGTTGATCTCTTCAGCGATCTCAGTTTGTAGGTCTCTTGAACGACCTGTAGTTTTGGATCGCTTGAACGATCCTAGATTGTAGGTCTCTTCAGCAACCTATAGTTTTAGATCTCTTGAACGATCCTAGATTGTAGGTCTCTTTAGCGACCTATAGTTTTGGATCTCTTGAGCGATCTCAGGTTGTAGGTTGATTCAATGACCTGTAGTGATTAATTAGCGATCTGAGGTTGTAGGTCTCTTTAATGACCTATAGTTGTGGATCCCTTCAGCGATCTCGGATTATAGGTCTCTTTAACAACATGTATTTGTGGATCCCTTCAGCAATCTCAGTTTGTAGGTCTCTTGAATGACCTGTTGTGGTTGATCTCTTCAGCAATCTCAGTTTGTAGGTCTCTTGAACGACCTGTAGTTTTGGATCTCTTGAACGATCCTAGATTGTAGGTCTCTTCAGCGACCTATAGCTGTGGATCCCTTCAATGATCTCAGGTTGTAGGTCCATTCAATGACTTGTAGTTTTGGATCTCTTGAGCGATCCCAGATTGTGAGTCTCTTGAATGACCTATCCTATAAATTGATCGATCTCATTAAACGATCCGCTTGCGAGCTATAAACACTACGCCAAAACCCTCTTCAGACGACGGTTAAAAACCATCATCCCGCGAGATATAAATCTGTCACGGGGCTTGCTGTCGTCTATTGCACCTTCAGACGACGGTCAGGTTATGTCATGTTTCGTCATCACACATGACATTAGCCTATTTTCTTACTGTCATTTTACCCTTGTTACGATGCAGCTTATTTATTACTGCCGTCACCTTTAATGTCATCAAATGACATTTTTACAATTAAAACCGTCAGGTTAGCGTGTGGGAAATTGGCATATTCAATTTGAGATGACAGTTCGTGTAATAATTTCTGACGTTATAGCCTATTTAGATGACAGTTTGTATAATAATTTCCGACGTTATAGCCTGTTTAGATGACATTTTAAAAAATTTAAATGTCACTTTATGCCTTCTTCTTCGTTTGAATTTCTGGTTTTTATACCTGAATACAAAAACATTCTAAAACATGAAGATGAAATTCTGTATGTCAATGGTTTTAATTTTATTGGAGACTAATACTCATAATATGTTTACATTTGTGTCTAACGTCAATCCATATCAATACATTTCTGAATTAAAACACCAAAATAATAACCAATGCATTTGTGCCTAACGTCAATCCATATCTTCCATAAGTCAATCCATATCTTGGAGTAATAATTAGGCCTATAATCCCAAAGGTCTTGCTATCTGCAAAAGCCAAGCAGGTCATTAATATTACACACAACCCTAAACTCAGTAGTAATTACGTGACCCTTCCCCTAACACGGCCTTTCACTTACCACAATCATATCACTATAAATATATGCATCATAATTCAGAATCATACCTTCAACAGCCAAAAAACTTACCAACAATGGATCCCCTTATTGAAACTCCAGGAGAAATAATTGCTGACTTGGGTAACTTGTACATGGAGAACCCAGAGTGGCTTCCGGCCATCAATGGTACGTATGTCAATCCATAGTTGTTCGGTAACCCTTCCTGGTTTCTTCTATGTATTTCTAATGATTCTTTTTGGATGATAACATACATGTCCTCTCGATGGTAACTTCTTCCAATGGTCGATCAGAATGAAAGGCCCCCAATACACCCCATATGAAAGGGGTGTATATGAAATCAGAATCAGATACCATCCGAATTTCCCAAACAAACCTGCAAGAGTAATATTAACTCAGATCAGTAAGATATAATCCCCTATATGAAACATACACTAATAGAGCTCTCCTCTTATTCTCAGTTTTGGTTCCGGAATAGGATATATCATCCTAACGTGGATACTCATGGGTCGATTCATCTTCCCCGTATCCTTAATGACCATCGCTTTTCCACTGCCACGGTATAATGCAACCATTTATCTATTTCATTTGATAAACATATAACATCATATTTTTGTTCTAATTATTCTATGCATTTTGTAGTGTCTGTGGCACATATATGATCTACTTCTACAGCCCCACAGTGAGGAGCCATTTCCTGGGCAAGAAGCAGTTGCTGAGAAATACCGTAGCAACATGGAAGAGTATGAGAGGATCGCCCAGATATGGACTGAGGAGTATGCAAAGTGCATATGAGGGTGTCCGAATCTCCTAAACTATCTTGGCTAAGAGAAAGGAGGATCGGAAGGCAATGAGCTCCAAATGTGGTTCTCATTCCAATTCCAAATTTCCTTTCTTTAGTCAAAATAGTTAAGGAGCTTTGGACCTTTAATTCCCCCTCTTTTGTAATATATAACGTAGAGCTTTGTGCTCCTAAACTGACCCTTTTATAATGCTCCTTCCACTTGGTAATGAGGGTTATATGCTGTCACCACAAGGGACTCTGTTTGTGCTGAATATGAAGGGTGTTCAAATCTCCTAAGCTGTCCTGACTAAGTGAAAGGAGAATCGAAAGGCAATGTGAGCTCCAAATGTGGTTCTCATTCCAATTCCAAATTTCCTTTCACTAGTCAGAATAGCTAAGGAGCTTTGGACCATCAATTACAACCGAAAGGCAACACTCATCCCCCCTTTTTGTAATATAACGTAGAGCTTTGCTATTCAGTTTGTATGTATGTGCAAGTAGACTAAACTGACCCTTTTACAATGCTCCATCCACTTGGGTTGTACTCGTGGTACTCTAAACTTGGTAATGAGGTTTATGATGCTGTCAAAACAAGGGACTCTGTTTGTGCTGAATGCATCATAAACCTATCACCATGTTTAATGTTGTTGTTACGATATCAAACCGAGTGGAAAGGAACATAGTAAGAGTATGGACAATGCACATACATAACCCTTTATATAGAGCTTGTTATTCAGTTCATATGTATATGTATATTCTATCTAATCAAAATATATCTTATCATTTGCAAGTCATATCAGTACATGCAATTAGCCTAAATTTACCTTTTAATACATGCTTCATAAACGAATTGCATTCAGAATCCTTACTTATCATTTCAAATAAAAATGAGCCAGTTGAGTTCATAACATTTTCAGCTTTAAGAGTATGCCTAACATGCTATAACAAGTTATTCAAGACAACTTATTCAAGACAACTTATTCCTTACTTATCATCATAGGTCATGTTCAATTTCAAAAAGAGTATTGATATATCTTATCATTTGCAAGCCATATCAGTACATGCTTCATACATGCTTCATACATGCTCAATGATCCTTTTACAATGTTCCTCGTACACATACTCATTAGGCACCTCAAACATAAGCATCAACAGAACATCAAACATAAACATGTTTCATACACATACACATACTCAATCACTTCTAGCAGTATAACTCATAAGTGTAAGAGTAGTGCCAATCACAATGAACATTCAAAGCTTTAGAGTATGCCTAATCAGCCATATGCTTAATGACCCTTTTACAATGTTCCTCTAATACTTGATGCATGATTAATAAGCTACATGCCTAAATGAACAATCGTACACATACTCATTAGGCACCTCAAACATAAGCATCAACAGAACATCAAACATAAACATGTTTCATACACATACACATACACATACTCAATCACTTTTAGCAGTATAACTCATAGGTGTAAGAGCAGTGCCAATCTCAATGAACATTCAAAGCTTTAGAGTATGCCTAATCAGCCACATGCTTAATGATCATTCATACATAAAGTTTATGAGTCCTAGCTTCCTAAACAGTTATATCTAACCAATCAGTTCATACCAATCATTTCATCATCACCCAAAACATCATACATATATGTAATCATTTAGTTCAAACCCACATAACAATATATATACTAAATCAGGCTAGTTTCCTAAATCAATGAGTTTTAGGTTCCAAAACAATACATCAAACATACACAATCACTTCTAAAAGCATGACCAATTAGTTCAAACCAACATAACATTAATATATATTCAGTAAGTTAAAGAAATCTTCCCATATGCTAAAGGCATGAACCGATTGACAATCTCTTCAGTCAGCCGTCTCATGTACTGAAGCATTCTTACTATCCCTGCAAATAGTGTTCAAATAAAAAGGAAACAGATGAGTTCATACCATCTACTGTATCAGACACTGTCTTGCCCTAGATTAAAAAAGATAAAGACCCAAGCTTTACAGCAGTGAATCTAAATACAATAAAATCAGTGTAGCTAAGTGAGAGATCTAAACCTGTCAATGATAGGTCTGAAAATAACAAGATCCTTATACCAGTTGCTAAAATCGACATACACAAAAGTAAATCGGATGAGGAAAAGATAAGAGTAAGGAACAATGATACATCTAGGAACGAAGAAAATATGGCTTATCAGTACCGTGTTTCCAGCTCACCCAGTGATTGCATGTTCAAATCAACCATGGAGATAGAGAGGGATGAGAGGGATGAAGCTTGCGTAACCTAAAACTGGGGTTTGGGATTGAGAGAGGGTTTATATATCAGCTGAAATTTTAGTCAAATGATATAGAGCGCCTAAAATTTGGTATGGCCGCGTAAGTGAAATTTCATTTGCCGCTTTTTTGTTTTCGGCATACAATGACATTCATTTATTAGAAGTGTCATCTGTTGAGCGCATCAAATTTAACGAAAACGCGTGTTTTCTTTGGATGACAGGATTTTGTAATCGTAATGTCATCTGAGAATCAAGCGCATTTTTTATTTCGCCTTAAGATGACATACAGTTAAAATACTGTCACGAAAAATATTCAGACGACATGAAAACAAATGTCTGTCATGTAACTTGTGTCATGTGAAAGGGAAAATGGCATAGTGAAAGCCCTACTCTCCCTTTGGGAGCCATCTGGCTTTGCTGAATAATTGGTGGGAACTCTTTATGTGAGCCAACTTTTCTCCAGACCATTATTTAGTAAATTTGTCTATCTGTTGACATTTTTACCATTTCGCTTAGGACAAAAATTTCTGCACAAAGAGAGCAAACCATGCCCCACTTCGTGGGGGTTAAATTATCTTTAGCCTTGTTTCCCTTCAGGACGGCTATCGGCTTCTGAAACAAGTTATAATAATGGATTATAAAGAAAAAATGAATACTTATATGGAGTTTTAGGGTTGTTCTGAATTCATCATAGCTCATGCTTTATCCAAGCATTCTCGAATATGGGATTTATTTCCTCAAGGAGTGACCCCATCCATCTCTTTAATGATTTTGAGTTGATGATCTCACTCAACAACCTTGAGTTGATGACCTCATTCAATGGCCATGGGTTTCTTGCTTCAGAAGATATTTCTTTGGTGTACCTCCAGGTCAGGATAATCTACAAAACAACTTGAAAATGTGTTGAACATTGTCCTTTGGGACATTGTGGCCCCTATTTCTAGGGATAAATTGAGTATCCCATCAACCATTTTCTAGTTTAGACAATTCTCCTTTTGGTGGCAATTCTACTTTTCATCAGACTGGAATTTCAAGCATACCCTGCATTAAAGCAATAGGCCTATTGACATCGAATCAAATGACACATGACTATGTGTAGTGATTCACGTGAGTGTATGCATGAGGATGTACGTGTCCTAATCTATGGGTATGTGCAAATACTTATGCGTGTATACATGTATGCATAAATATATGTGTGTGAATGTATGTGTGCGCTACACGTGTATTTTACTCTGTGTGGATACACTGGGAGATGTGTGTGTGTGTGTGTGTGTGTATGTATGAATGAATGAAATTATATGATAGATTTTCCTTTTCAGACTCGAGAGTTGTGACGCCTCTGGGGATGATATTTCAGTGACATGCCTAGTTTGTGAAAGCTTAGACTGTCTACAAATGATGAGGATAGATAAGAGTGACATGATAAGCTTAGGATTAAGGTTTTATCTTGATAAGGCTCATATCTTTTGTCAGGAAGTGTTGACTACTTCATATTTTCCCCTAATTTTTGCCTGAGTCGCACTTTTCAGGTTTTCAACTCAACGAGATCTCTCTATTCTTCTCCATCTCTCCTTTTGTCTGAACTGCCCTTAAGGGTTTTCCATTCAGCTTTTAAACTTCTCACAGTTTTTCTCTATCTCCCCTTTTGTCTGGACCGCCTCTTTTGAGGTTTTCAACCCAACATTATTTTTCTTTGTTTTCGAGGATGCAAGAGAAATTGGGTATTTTTTAGTGCATGGACTTAATAACCATTTCGTTCTTGATTTCCATACTCGGCATCGAATGTGAATTGGTGCTCAGTCTCTTGACCAATGGATAAGCCTCCTAAACAGGCTGGCGGATGATTAGATCATGTGGATGTGTCCTTGTCGGAGATTTCAGCTTGGGTGACACCAAAGGTTCGTGTGATTTGCTGCTCTTGAAAATTTTGAGGTGAAACCCCTATGTGCGATTATATACTACCGTTGGGAGTGAACCCTTGTTACACATTGTGCTAGCTAGCTTGTCTGCACTAGTGAGGAGCGAAGAACTCGATATATTCCTCAGTTTGGAATGAAGTTCACTACTCTTGACGATTTCAAATGCAAGATGCTTCAGTCAAAGTCGAATCTTGAGAGGACAATAGAGGAGCAAAGAGAGACCAAGCTCCAGGGAACATGGGAAAAGAGGAGTAGTATTTTTTTGGATGTGGTATATATTGATTCAAACATTTCATCATATATACAACTTCTAACTATCCAACTCAAACAAGACACTTGGCAAATATACATTGAATTGTTTATTGCTTAGATTCCTAATCACTGTTACCAAAACATGCCCTTTCAGGTTTTCACGTTCCAGCTATTTTATTTCCTCACTTTTATTCTCGGAATTTTCAAATGAGAACCCTTTGGGGGTTTTCACTCAATGGGAGGTCCCTAAGTGTTGCATAGGCCACCCTTTATGGGTTTTCAACGTATCAGGATTTTTTCTTTTTTTTCTATTTTTTTATTTTTCATGAGAATTATTTCTTGAACTTGTCAGTTTTGTGAACCTGTTACCATTCATGGTTGCCGACTCAACTGCTCCTCGATCAGAACCTTCTTTACAAAAAGTTGACCTTTCCAATTTGGTTTGAACTTGCTAACTTTGGTCTGTAGGTGTTTGTCCACCCAGTTTCAGCATAAAGTCTCTGACTTTCATAAAGCTTTTCCACTTCATTCTAAGAAACTTTTGTCACCCTCTTTTGGTACAATACGGTGCGGTAAACCATCATCACTTGATTTTCATCAATCCAGGCTAACTGATCATGCTGGTTTAGAAGCCACTGTTAGTCCCTTGTAAGGTTGCAAATATAGTTCCAAGGGGGGGGGGGTTAGGAACTATTTTACCTTTTTTTAAGATAAGTTGGGCAGATTTCTTTTCTTCAAGAAAAGTTTATCTAACAGCGGCGCTTACCACTCAGCAAGACACTGGCTTAGTCAACTAGTGACTAGGACAGCTTCGTTGCTTAGGTCAGGAAACAGCACTTAGAGTCTATTCCTGAACCTTCTCGTTGGTAGCGCACAACTCAGCTTGACCTCTTTTACTTGGTCAGTTTTAGTTTGTTTTAAGCAAGCAATATGAATAAGGAGTTAAGGTTTAGAAATACTTCACTCAGCAGATTTATCCAGGTTCGGCTTCTTCTAAGCCTATGTCCTGTCCCCGGAACACCTCCGAGATTTCAAATCCTCTACTGAGCTCTTTAAAGGTAGAGCCTCAAACCTTTTACAATATCAGCAATTGAGTATGACAAGAGTACCTTCCTCTATACTTCTACTCAATCCTAATCTCTCCGCTGAGTACTTAAAACCGAGTACCCAGCCTCTCCTTTCTACTTCTAGAAATGATAAAGATTTTGTCCTAAACAACAATTGCTAGAACACCTTAGATGATTGAAAAACAATCACTCTAGACTTTTACACAAATGAATAGACTTTGTAGTGTAAGAACTTTGCTTTGCTTTTGATGGAGAACTTTTGTATACGTTTGGTTAGCGTAGCGGCTCTTGCTCAAAGTTCTCTACAGAATGTGGATTCTGAATGGACTATTTATAGAGAGCTGTGAGAGCTTCTGGTTATTTCGAATTTCGAAATAACTGTTGGAGAGAAACGGCTACAGGTCGCTTTCATTGAGTCTGCCAGCAGTTCTCGTTAGCCAATCAGATTCCAGCGTCTTCTGTTCTTCGGTCAGTGAGTCAGTATGTTCCACCATTTTGGGTAATGTCAACCAGACAGCTTGTTGTGTCTTCTGACCTTTACCTAATGAGGAAATACTTTGTCTGGAAGCTGTCTTATGGTCAGTAGCTGTCTTGCACGTTTTGTCGAGACAGCTCAGCAGCTTCATACCGAAGTTGTCTACGTGGATCTTCTCGATCCTTCTTTACTCAGCATGCGTTTCATCACTTTAACGGCGACGTTTTGGAGATACGCGGGCTGAGTGATCTTTGGCTTGTTTGACTTGGGCCTTGATTTCCATATAGGGCTTGAGCCTTATGATCTTTATGTCTTATGATAAATTATAAACTCAACATTGAACAAACACATTAGTAACACTAAATCAAAGCATTTAAACTTAGTGTGTTATAGAATATTTACTTTCACTTAATTAATTTTGTCAAATCAAAATCCTGTGGAAAGGTGTTTCAACAAACTCCCCCATTTTGATGTTGGCAAAACTAATCAGCAAGGAACTCAGTATGAGCTCCCCCATGATAGTTGACCTTTTTAATTAAGCGAACTCCCCCGTAAGGATAGAACTACTGACTTAGTTTTATTCTAAACATTCTAAGGTTTGGCTGAATAAGCCTAAGATCAGTTTTCAGTTATAGGTCAGCTTATGGGTCATATTCTATTTTACTCAGTATTCAGCGGAAGTGATGTATAGTGACAGAGCGCGCTGAGCAAATTATTGTTCAATGAGTTCTTTATCAGAATGTTTCATAAGATCATAGTATGATGTCAAACATGTTATCAGCATATCATTTAGTCAATAAATATTATAAGTGTTAAGCATAGCTGATATAAATGAAGTATGATATATTTAGTCAAAATCCTGTGGAAAGGTGTTTCAACAGCCACTACTTTTCTGGTGATTCTACTTTCAAGAGATCTCTTCTTCATTTTGATAGGAAACAATCGTTCTGATCAATAGACTAGGGAAATAGAATTGCCCCAGAAAAGAGTTCACATTATTGTTATGTACCTCTATAAAGTGGCAGTTGCTCTCGCCAATCTAGTAAGACTTATTTATCCTTTTAAGGATGCTATTGATGTTCTTCTTTGTTGCTTCTACTGCACCATCCAAGTAGTACTTTGCACATTTCATGCCCCTTCTTTTTCTTAGGGCAATGTTGCCCCCACAAACTCTTCCTTAACGGCTGGATAGTAATAAGGGATTCCTTGACCTTGGCGACTGCAATGCTGGAGGATGGATCAAGGACTCCCTACCAATGTTGACACTGTTCTTCCCCTTCCACTAGTTGATTCCTTCTAAATAGTTTTAAGAAAGGTGCACCTATCATTGTGAGTTGGATATATGGTGTTATGTATAGGAAACCTCTGGCCCTGTTCTCTACCTTGGGAGATGGCACCCGTTGATTCATCTTGATTTCTTTTAGGTTCGAGCTATACCATTTTCAAACTGATTACATGACTCAGAATCTTCTCAGTAGTTACACTTAAGACATACAAGCATATAGATTATCCTCTCTCTTCTGGCAGGGACTCGTCTACATCAATGAAATGCTACACTCTGGTCAACAATCTATCATACAAGCCACATGCTCTTTTACTTGTTTATAAAACAAGTCATGGGTAATGTCATTACTGTCTACCGGTGGGCGGCTTCATCGTGACTTTATAGTAGTATGTACTCCATTCTATCGTGAAAGCCATTCTATGCTTGTCTGCTTCAACCATCTTAATCTGGACTGTGGTCTACAGAACTTTATGCCAGAGTTAGCATCATGCTCAGGATAGGATCGTGTATCACCACACTTGTATGGGGCATAGAGAAACTATCGGACATTGTTCAAGTCTTCATAGTTCACACACCTTCTGACCTTTCGTTCTTTCTTCGGTATTGAGGCAATGTTGGTCGGCCACCACTTCTAGAAACTTGGATATTATTTGGTTAAGGACTCCCTTTTTATCTTTTCTTCCCACTCTGTTCTCAGCCATTTCTTTGTTTTGACATAATGTCAGGACCCGTGCTCTGAAATCTATCACTGACATGTCATTGTGGCACCAAGCAAATAATTTCTCATGATTTTTTTCTTTCTTTTTTATATTTTTTTCACCATTAATTTTCTCTCTTCAGCAATTAGGTTCTGAGCAATAAGTATATTTTTTGGACTTTCGTCCGTGCCATGATAAAGAAGGAAGTGTTTCGATTGAGTGAATGCCAAATGCTAATATGTGGTGTGGATGAGAATGCACAAACTTATCAATACCATATGAGTAAGCAAAAACAAAATTTTATTGAAATTAAAAGAACATGTTCATAATGTCTTATTTAAGAACAGGAAAGACAACAGACTCAAAATTGTAAGCCTCCATTCTCATGTTGCTTCAAGGAGCTTTAGGTGCCTCTACTTCATTAGTGTTCTCGATCACGAGAACTTCTTCCTCGGCTCAGTTCGATTCATTCCCCATTTCCATTGTTCTAGGTGTTGCTGAAGGATTCACCTATGGGGAGAATTTGGATCACTTATCCTTCCTGTATCAATAAGATCTTAAATCTCGTGCTTCAACCTCAAACAATTATTTGTATCATGACCATGCTTTTGGTGGAAATTGCAGTATCCGTTACATTTCATTTGGGAAAGGGCCAAGTCATCACTAGCTGGTAAGGGATGGAGAAAATCATGCATTTGTAGGCTCCTAAACACTTTAGACAAAGGTTGAGTAAAAGTGGAGAATTTCCTTTTCACTTCAACAGGCTGAGGGTGTGATGAAAGTGGAACAACTCTGTTGAACTTACTACTCCGACTGGGTGGAACTTGTTGTTGTTGAGGAGGAGGTAAATGCAAGGCAGATCCTCGTTGAACGAGTGTTGGTGGAAAAGACTATGGTATGGGGTGGAAAACAGGCTCCGTAATCTCAAATCTGGGAGTCTCAATGATCAATGACTCATTCAGGACCACCCGTATCAACTTCTTCAGCTCAATCTTGAATTCGCTGGAAGCAAGAATATCAGGGAGGACTTGTTTAATTGCTTCTCGGAGGTCATGATCTCCAGTTGCCCTTTTGGAACTCTGAACTTCCTCACTTAATTCCCCAAATCAACTAGCTGCTTCACCAGTCATATCATTCTCAGAACCCTTTTGGATGTTAAGAGCATGCTTGAACTCATCCGAAAAGAGGCACTTCACTAAGGCCTTTTGCACTACAGTCTCGAGATTATGGTCTAAAGCACTAGATTGGGCCATGACTATGATCTGGACAAGGAAAAGGAAAGATGCATGAGTGAGACAATCTAGACGTTGTGAATTTTGATGACTCAATGCATGTACAAGCTAAATACAGGAGCTACCTATTTGTGTGTTCTACATATGGATGTATGATTTATGCATGGTTCGTGGTGTGTGTTTTTTTTTCTTTTTCAATATTCACAAAAAAGGTAAGATGTAAAACACAAAAGGATTAGTAAGAACAAAATAAGAAAAACAAAACAAGCAAACTGTTATTTCAAACACATGTAGCACATAGCACAAAAGATCCTCTTCCAACCTTATTCCTCCCACACACGTTTGGCTTAAGTCTCTTCCCTAGGATTTTTGGTTCTGGTTCGTGTTGCATCAACATGGGATGCGCGAAACCGTCGTTATGCCTGACTCTTGAAAAGTTGATGTAAGAATTCATCACTCATTTATGACTTTGTTCAAACCATTAGGATATCCCTTGTATGGGTTATGCTAAAGGGCAGGGTCGTTGCTTAAAAGGCACCATTCCAGGCCTAACCCACGAGACACATTAACACTTTAGGAATTTTAAGCTTCCTTCGAATGGATCTCGGGGATTGAAACAGAGAATGAGTCATTTTAAGCAAGTCGTATTCTTTGCCATAGGTTATCCCATTCGACATCCGAGGAGGATGTTTGGATAAAGTTGATATCTCTGTCTCCTTTTTTCATTTTCTTAGCATGGGATAAAGCTACAACAAAGGATACGCCCGTTTCTCTTAAGATAGTCGATGTCAACTTTGGATTTTTCCTTTTCTTCCAACTTAGGAGACGAAAAGCCTCTTTTTTAGTAGACAAAATTTTCAGGTATAACAAATACCATCATAAACAGAAACGAAACCCTTTCTTCCTTGGTATGGACTATGTCATCCTAAAAATGATCAAATAGGGAAATTAGGGCGTAGACCAACTCACGTCTATGGAAGAACAAAAATATGTTCAATAGGAATAGGTCATATTTTCCCTCATTTCCAAACACAAACTGATTAAAATGGCATAAATTACATCATAAGCCCCAAGATAATGTCTTTGAAAACAGTTTGGCATGACCTTGATTTCACGTGTAGTGTGTTTAAAATCGTTTACTTTAAATTTGAGGAAGTTGAATCTACATTGTTTTGACATGATTCAAATTCATCCAATTGAATCGTTGATTCCCCTGATTATAAAAAAGGTTAAATCTCTTTCAGGGTCTCTAAGATCTTTGGGTTGAATGTGAAATATGTCAAAGTTTGTCTATTCGACTTTCTACCAATTCAAAGTCCACTACCTTAGAGACTAACATATGAAACTTCGGGTTTGTGCTACCAAACTATTGACACTTACATTATCTCATTCTTACTATGTAATTCAAACTATTTTAGTCACATTGGTTTAAGGTTTTTGGGTAAAACACGTACTATACCTAAAAACATAACTTTGGCCTTACTTAAATGGGTTGTACTAAACTAGAACATCCTTCCCTCTTCCTATTGAAAGAGGTTAAATAATTTTTTTTTTTAGGTAATGACACAAACCACAACAAGGAAGTTAAAAAAGCCAAATATGCTTCACACCAAAAACTCTTAACGGGTCATACTTCCTAAGGATACTTACTAAGCTGCTATATGTGGGCTCTGTTCGGAACATGGGGACCTTGCAACAAACTCAAACTACCCCTATCGAATGGAGTGAGATAGTTTGAAATTTCTTTACAAGGGGGAATTTACACTAAGTTAGCCTTTAACTATCGATTGGATTGTCAAAGTGCTTAATGCCAATTCCCACCGGGTTGTATCTAATGCTCATGCTATGCATATAAAAAGGAATAAATATAATTAGTTCAAGTAACACGTCCAGAATGTAATCGAAATCAATTTCTCTGTCCCCAGCAGAGTCGCCACTGTAGGTTCAGCGCCTCATCACAAGCGACGAGGAGAACCGTTGACGACACGACTTTTTTGGGCTCGAGGCCCAATTGAGACCACGATGCATTTTCGACAGGGTTGGCACTGGAGAATAAGAGTCGCCACCCAAACAAGGTTTGGGAAATGTTACCGAGATTCCTTGCGGGAAGCAAGCGGGTTCGGAAAATTTGGTACACTTTGGGGATGGCTAATATCCTCTCGAAAGAAGATATTACGCACCCCCAAAATGCCTGGTGAACCCACCGGCCTCCTACTTAACATTCCGAGTCTTACCAGGCTAATCACATTATTCCTTTAGGTTTAAAATTCTTTTAAGAAAAGCTTGTTTTGTTTTGTATGAAAAATAGCACGAATAAATGAAAATTCTCAAATCAAGTCAAACAATTATAGAAAATAGGTACAAATTAATTAATTAAATTACAAATACATCCAGGCATCCACGGGTCTTCAACCATATTTAATTATTTAATAAAACCTATAAAATCCGGGTTATAAGCAAATAATTAAGAGAATAGTGAGAAAAAGAGAGTTTCAGCATTTCTGACAGAAGGGTTTTGTCACAGATTCGTACAGAAGGCTTGGAATGGTCTATTTCCGTTTTCTGATTCATAGACAGAAGTCTGTCAGAAGGACCTGCTACTTTACTTGATTTATTTCTCATTCTTTTTCAACTCTGTTTGCCTCGAAACTCCACAAAACACACATTAGTAACTTCTAATAGTTAAATAAAATAGTAACTTGTGGAAATAATGCTGAAAAAATAATTAACATAAGATTAATTGATTTAAACATGTTAATAATAGAAAATATACTTACATGGATCAAAGTGAATAAACTAAAAAAGTGTTAAATCAGGGGCCAAAATGAATTGAATGAAAGTTATTTATTTTTGGGATTATAATGAATAAAACAAAAAGTGTAATCAGGGACTAAAGTGAACAAACAAGAAAGTTATTTATTTCAGGGACTAAAGTGAATAAATCAGAAAGTTATTTATTTCAGGGACTGAAGTGAATAAAACAGAAAGATCTCAATTAGGGGCTAAAGTGAATAAATCAGAAAGTTATTTACATTAGAGATTGAAAAGGATGCAAAAGAATTTTTTTTATAACTATTGGTAATAAAATGACCGTGAGATAAGATTTATCTCGGATTGGTTCGTTTACCCCCAAATCATATTTATGAACAAAAAAAAATAGAACAATTGAATCAATAATATTAACGTGTAATATTATTAATGTCAGATTTGTACAAGAAAATGGAACAAGTTAATTAGAACAAATAAAAGGGTCAAAACAAGTGATTTAACTAGTAAAGCATTGCCTTAGGGTTGATTTAAACCTATTTAGACATCAACTATATATGGAAAATATATTTGACACCATATAGATAATAAAAATCAGTATTGAAAAATAAAAGAGAAAAAAAAGATGAACAAACAAGATTTTTCAGTGTAAAAATAAAGCTAATAGACAAGATTTGTCCCTCAGAAACCTTTACCTAGGTTGTGGGATGATTGGAAAATCAAGAATAATGGAATATGGGTTTTGGGTTTCTCTGAAACTGTATTTTATTCGGAGTATTTTGGCAGAGCTTCGCTAATTTTCGGTGTAATTTTCGTCCCCCCAAACTATGTCTAAGAGCTGCTATTTATAGGGAAATATTAGGGTTCATGGTTAATTTTGGGATTTGGTTAAATAAGCGGGGGCTTAATGGGATTTTATTCACCTTTTTCATAAAGGTTCCGCCGTAACCTACTGTAACAACAGTTTTAAATTTGAACTTTTTTTTTAAGATAAAGGGAGAAACCAGGCTGCCGCACGTCAGATTGCATCTAACACACTGGCGCGTGCTGTGCACGCGCCAGCAGCCTGGCGTGTGTCCCGACCTCGAAAACACGTTTTCGTGGATAAAACATTCTTTCTGACCTCTGATTTTGACAATTTTTGTTTCGCTGGACTCGTCTTGACGAAACGGACATTTTTATATCAAACAAACTAAGGATAAAAATTACCCGAACTAAGGTTATTGCCCATCCGCATCCCGTATTTTACCCAAAACTTCATCTAGTCATAACTTATTCGTTAGACCTCCAAATTGAGTTCGGAAAAGTGCGTTACAACGCTCTCAAGGGACACGACTGAAGGAAAATAGACAAGCCTAGGCGTAGCGGAATAATAAAATTTTATCTATTTTATCTATTTCCCTTTTCTAAGATCTGTTAATTGTTATTTCATATAATGAGGAATAGAAAGTAATACCTTTAGCGAAGAACTATATACGATTGCAAACGAAGTGCCCACAACTTCTTATTATCAACTCGTGAGCAACGAACATTTTTTGGTCAACACAGAAAAACAAAACTAATCAGTAATCAACCTTTAAAGTATAGCAATCGCAATGATTGCCTCTAACAGAAATCGATAAAAGATCAAAGAGGGAGTAAGAAATAAAGTAAATTAGCCGAGACGAAAGACGGAACGAATCCTCTCCTCCTTTTCTGAGTGTGTGGAAAATCTGGGGTTAGGGGTCTATTTATAGACTTCTCAAAACCCTAATCCCAGTTGTGTTAGGTAATTAAGTAATTAGAATCTTATTCGGAATAGGATTACTAATTAGATAATTAAATAAACACTTTAATATTATCTAAATAATAGCTAATTATATCTAGATAATAATTATTAATCAAGTTAATAATTAATTATTGTTAGGGATAATTAATTAGAGTTTCAATCACATAAAAATTTCTAATTAATATTATCAGATAATCCTTTAGTTTAATTTATAACTATAATCTAATTATAATTATTAAATCAAACTAATATCCCTATTTAATACATAAATTTCGGCCCATGTACTATGTCTCACTAATTTACATTTTCGTCCTCCGATTCCAAGTCCCATATGCGACCCATTAGGTTCTTTATTGCCACTAGCCGTATATATCCTTTGAAATTATTCATCACGATTAATTCCAACATATATATAACGGAATACCGTCGCGAGCTGTTACTAGCAAAACCTATGATATTCCCCTAGAGCAATTAAGAAGTCAGGTTGATAACTGACGTTAACCTTTCTGCATTAGGTACAGTATAATACGATCCTTCATCATCTACATCCTGTTGGTCAATTCCTTATAACCATGGAACGTGTCAAGGTTACATATAATGAAGAGTCTGTTTTACTTGTACGGGTTGAATTCACTCTGAAAGATAAGTTAAGTGAAATATTCATTTCTACTCTTAACTCTATCACCTTGCAAGGATTTCAGTTAATTCACCACAAGCGGCCATTTGGATATATCTCCCATTTATCGTGAGTGACGAATGCTCAATTTGACATTAACTATTCTACAATTACTTTGTGTGATACCCAACCCTGCTCCCACACACCCCAGGCTCTCACCTGTTGGATCGTGCTCGCATAGAATCAAAGTACCAGACTCCATAATCCAAAATCACTAATTAACGAATATTTGAGTCTGAGGATTAGTTATACCTACTAATACCAATGAGATGAACAGTTGACACTTTTAGATAAATTAATCCATGCTGTTATCTCAAGTCGGGTCCCAATCCTAATGAACTCATTCACCGGATCCATGTAACTGTCTAGATATCTAAATATCTAAAGCTTGTGAGATCAGCTTTCTGTCTCGATAGAAAACACTGTTACATGCAAGTCTCAACAGTAATATGCCAACCCCTATAACATATTACTTGACTTGGGTTAACTTTAAGTTTATTGATCTTATTATAAAGTACAGTCTCACTTCATGCTTGTATGAACACTTTATAATTACTTAAACAAACTTAGGATTACTTTCTTTATGAAAGATTTGTGCCTTTATATATAGTTACATTTTAATGCTATATATCTGATTAAATAAATGATCAAATAAACAATTTATTCATTAATATTAATATCCCAAAACAATTGTCTTTAGGACACTAAACTCCAACATTCTCCCACTAAGATATACTAAAACTCAATTTGATACTCTAAAAAAATTTGATTTTGGATGAGAAATGGTTGATCTAGACTTCCTAACGAGGATTTTTCTGTGATCCATTTTCCATCATACTTTTCCAATCATCCTTGAAAGTTTTCATCATAGGGCTACGACTCCAGTGTCTATAGTGACATGCCCATAAAAATGCTTGTATGGCTTCCCTCCCTCATCTGAAGTAATGTCGAATTGAGCTCTATATTCAACACATTAGTGTATAAAATTTCGGACTTTATGAGAGAGAAATAGAAAATTTTGGAGAAAGATAGAAAAATAGAGGTTTAGGTTATGGAGTTCATGTTTGGGAAAAGAGTAAAAAGGTGGAGAAAAATCAAAAATATTTTATGAAAAAAGAAGTGTGTTGGATAAGTGAAAAATTGGTATAAATTAAAGGTGATGTGATGTGGAAGAAGAAAATGTCTTTAAAATAGAAGAGAATAAGGGAAAAAGTGAAATTTTAATCAATTTTCGACTGAAAAATAGAAACTCACGACAGAGATTCTCAAAATCTCGGTCGCGACACGCACTGGGCAGGGGGAATTTTTTTTTTCATGGCTTGCTTGCTTGCTGGTCGTCCAGAGATTTTCGTGTTGTAGGCCAAAAACTTGTATTTTTACATTTTCAACTTATAAATTATTTATTCTCTCACTAATGTTCCTGTAATGATATTTTAAACTAAAAATTAAATAAAAGGAGCCGTAAGGTCTTTCCCTTAAACTAAGAACTTAAAAATGTTCAAACAAGAACTTAAAACATAGAAATGATATGGAGAATAACACTGTAAATACAACGAAATAAATCTAATCTATTCTTCATCCTTGTGAATGGAAATTCCACGTTCTTGAGCCCAGTTTATTTACATGAATTGTGTACTGTCTCTCTTTTGAAGAAAGAAACCAAGGACCAAGAACTCGAAATAGTTAATATTCATGTTCGACAAATCCTTCGTTCTCCAAGAACGCAAAATTAAGGACGGAGAATGGTTAATTGTTCTAATATACAACGAATAAAATTCCCATATCCAATTTTCTTGTTCTTCGAATGGGAAGTAGATATCAAACCTTTTTTGAAACTGATGAATTTAAACAAAGATCTCAGAAATTCGGATAATTAAAATTGTAAGTTTGAAAAATATGTCAAGTTTGTTAATTTATAGGTTTCAAACCAAAAATCATGACTATAGAAAAATGAAAATGTGTTTTTTGGTGAAAGATCAAAATTAAAATTCAAAATTAATGCTTAAGAAAAAGGAAAGAAAATGATTTTCGTCTCTGAAAACTACGCGTGTCGCGATCGAGAATTAATAATCTCGATCGCGACGCGCCCTTGCCAATTGGCATGGAGAGCTTCGCTAGTCCATCCCTTATCCCTGTTGAGATTTTCAAAATCTCTACATGAGCAGAAATTCCAATAAGGCTGAAAAATCAAAAATCTCTGCATGAGCAGAAATGTATTAAAGACCTTAAAACAAGAATATCAATTGAGATTTTAATAATCTCTATTGAGATTTTAAAAATCTCTGCATGAGCAGAAATTTACAAAACTTCAAACAAAAGTCATTGTAGAGATTTTTAAAATCTCTATAGAAACAGAAACTTTAATTTATTTTTAAATCTAAAGACACTTGTTCTAATTAATTACAAATAGTTAAGATACATAACAAAAAAAATTGGTATCTTTCAATGATAAAAAATGATTATTAATTTAACTAAACTAAAGACTAATGCGTAACTATGAAATGTAAAAATTAAAATACGAAAAACTAAAAACTAAAAATGTGATAATCCTTAAGAATTCTCAAGGAGAATCTAAATTTTGGACAACATCAATTACATGGACCGAATTTAAATATGGTCTCGTCCATTCTAACTTACCTGAAAATAATCAATCGGGAATTGAAAAGTAAAACTGTATCCCCAACTGCACAAAAAGATTTTTTTAACGCTTTCTCAATTTAAGGATCTACTAATTCCGGTTAAATGCTCGAATTTTCTAGTTTTGTACACGAACGGGAACTACGCGCATGAACTGAAACTATTGAAACTATGGTAAAAGTAGACAATTCATTCTTGGCGGATAAGATAATTCCAATGACTGTATCCCTCATTCCTACTTTCTGATATATCTGAGAAGATTTTCCATGGTGATTTCTTAGAGATATATATATAGGTGTTTAAGGAAATGATATGAGAAAAGAAGAAATTATTTTAGTTTTATGTAGGAATTGAATAATTTTTTTTACAAAGAGATATGATGTTTTGGTGAAGGGTTAAGTTTATAGAAAAGAGTTTAAGGTGTTTGGGAATTTTTTTTTATGGAAAAAGCATCTGTCATGTTCCTGATACTGCAGTTGCGGAATGTGATATCCAATTTTCTTGAAAAATTTCCATTCCCTTCTATAATGTATATGCTAGCCGAATTTCTTTTCTGTAGACTCCTTCTGTGAATTTGTACTGATGATCAAATCTCCAGTTTATCTTTGAAAAAACTTGGATTTTTTTTCTGTTTATCTGCAAACATCTAAATGCAAACATTAAATAACAATGAGGATTTAGTCCTAATGACCATCCTCAACAAATAAATAAAAACTATAAAATAAATAAATTATATGTCTATAAACCAAGATTCAGAATAAAATTAAACAATAAAAATCAAATTATCAACACCGTTCCTCCGCAACGGCGCCAAAAACTTGTTAGGCGAATTCCGCAAGTGCACGGTTTCGCTTGTAGTAATAAAAATATCGATCCCACAGGGAACATATGATAATTTGATTTATTGTCTTGATTACATTCATTTTCTCAAGGTTTATAGGAAATCGTTAATGGTTTGAAATGGAATAAATGGTTGTGATTCAGAACCCAAATCTGTTAATAGTTTGGATTACAAATGCAGAAATTATGTTTAGGAACAAGTAGAATTCAAGACTTGTATACACAAAGCAAGAAAGCAACTTATAACTTTGATCAGATTATTAAGATGTAACAATTTATCGATTAATTCAATTAATGGGCTTCGAACTGCAGACAATCTTTCTATGGTCGGAACAGATTGCTACCTTAATCAAATTGGTGTTTTATGTTTGATAAGCCGAGCTATCGATCATATCAACCATAAATCCTAATTCTTTTAAGTGTTCAACAAAGTTTTCATGGAAGTATAATTTGTGTAAAAAGGTTTTTATTGAAAACACCGGTTTATTACTTTAGAGAATATATGGGACTCGAAAATAACAACAATAGAAATACATTGCATTGAAAATATATCTTATTAATTTATTATGAATAGAATCAAGTTAACAGAGAAGAAGAAACTTGGATAGCATTTTAACTAATTTGAGTTCCGGGTTGTCAATCATTTCCTCAAACTTCGTAGGTTTGTTAGACCCTAGAGCACTTCAACCGCTAATTCTTCTCATTGAATCCTCAAAATAGAGATCGCTGAATCCACTATCAGAGTGTAAACTCATCTTCGAGCAATACTCGAACTCTAAACTATAACTACATATTGTATCTCAAACTATTTACACAAGTTGTAACTTTATAACAAGTTTGTGTAACAAAACTAACATAAATTAGAACAACTAACTGAACCAACTTCAACAACATGAATTCTGAAATGAAACATCTATTTATAATTGTTGAAAGGTTGTGTTTGAAGTGTCGTGTCCGCTGGTAAAGAGTCGCTTCTATCCGGACGAACAGACGCGTTGATCTGAATTAAAACATGTGAAATTTGTGCTGAAAACTTCGCTGCTGCTATCGAGATTCTGGAATCTCAATCGCGACATGGGGCTGAGGGAGATTTTCTAACGGATGTGTATCTTCAAGACTGGCGGACGCGTGTCACGTCCGAATCTCGGTCGCGACCCGAGCTTATGTTCCCGCTCGTGATCGTTTCCCAACTCCTCGTATCGGTCTTCTGAATTCACAATGCTTTTATCTCGTAAATGTGATTTCTCTCTCGTTTTTGCTCCGTTTTAGCTCCTATTTGGATTTTACCAAATAATTAAGTACTTTGCACAATAGAAACAAATATAGACGTAAAAGTATTCTAAATAAATATAACTAACATGATTTTAATACAAAACTAACGTAATTATTAATGATATTTTAGGTATATTTTGGGCTTATCACACTCCCACACTTAAGCTTTTGCTAGTCCCGAGCAAAATTATCATTAAATTTATCCTTCAAACGATCTTTAAAAATAGAATACATTTCCACATAAAATTTTAAATTAGTTAAACTAAAAGATAAATTTCTTTAAGGTAAATTTATACGCAAAATATCAAACTAGCTAGGATTAAAGTGACTATCATCCGTCTCGTATGGCAATTTTTGTAATGAAGCATTCGGGACAGGTGTAAGCACGCAAGTCTTTGATCTTCGGTGTCAAGGCATTTATAAGCACAAAATTTCCTTTTCCCAAACTTATATGATCTAACAAATATATAAATATGAATTTAGGTTTTTGTTAACTTATTTGATAGTCACGCCCGTGATAAGGGTGGTCTCGATCGTGACTTATAAATATTTTATTTTGTGTCCGTTTAAGAGGTCACGACCATGCCATGGGTGGACGCAATCGTTACTTTAAACTTAACACGTTTAATTTGCTTTTATTTTAACGTTCCTTTTCATACCTCCATTGTGATAAGGGTAGTCGCAATCGTGGCCAAAAGTACCATTTACTTACTTGTTCTTCCCTTTCATACCTCGACTATGACATGGGTGGTCGCAATCGTGGCCAAAAGTTAAGAATACGCTTAATTAATTAAATTAATATGAGTTATAAAACAAAATTTTAATATGGGAAAGAAAAATAGTACATTCATCCTCTATTGACTTAAATCAACATGTATTATGGCTATAGTTTCCCTAAAAACTTCAATTGAATTTTTTAAAGTAAGACGAAATCAAACCGAGCAAAAAGTGTTAGTTTGATTAATGCCTATAAACCTAATTGAAATAGAAATAAGAATTATATTATCATGCATTTAGCATAATATAAAAGAAAGATCGAAATAAAGAATTTATTACTTATACACATTCACTCGAGACTTTTTCTTTATAAAATCGTTTCGGAGATGTTTTAATAATATTCAATATTGTTTCCCTTGTAGAAATATTTAACTATTTCTAGCATATTTATAACCTTAATAGTATATGTATATATATTTTACTTTAGCATATGTAATATGTATTAATTTTTTACATAGGCAAAAATGTATATGCAAAAATAATATGACAAATATTTCGTACTCAAAATAGGATAAGTGAACTATCTCCTCCCACACTTAAATTGGACAATGTCTTCATTGTGCAAAATTTGATAAATCATAAAAGATAGAGTATGAAATTAAACTGAAATAAACGAGTACTAAACAAACATAAAATGAAAATAAAAATATCCAAAAAGTAAGGAAAGATAAAACCTGAATGTGAATGAAAATCCGGTGGAGATCGTGTCGACTCGACTCCTTGGCGGAGAAAATATGACATTAACCGTCGACGAGTGAATTTATGCTCCTTTCGCAAATTGTTGATGTGTTTGTCAACTTCATCAATCCTTAAATTCATTTGTCTATTGTTGGCATTTATTTGCGCCAAAAACTCGTTGTTTGCTTGGTGCGTGAATGGCTCTAATAACCATATACTTGATCCAAAACTCATTGCCAACCCACAACTTCATCTACATTCGCCCCGACGTCTTCACGTGGTGCTTCATCTTCTTGCCTGTCTTCATCCTCACCAACATCCGCATCCTCATTCTCTTCCTTTTGAATACCTTGCCCAAGTTAACTCGAAGTACCAACATCGAAAAATAATCATCATTAGGAAGTGATTGAAACTGCTCCAAACTACCCGTAGCATCCAAAACAATAGCTGTAATCAAAGTACCCATAGAAACTTGCTTATTGGTTGAAACAGAGGCTCGGTTTAAACCCTTAAATATGCAATTCAAAACAAACAAATCCCGACTGTGAACCTTCTATCCTTCAACACGCCCAAAAATAGAATAGGATAAAAATATATGAAAATAGAAGTTACAATGATCCTTAATGAGCTTGGTATAAGTGTTATTGGGATTAAAATCATCCAAATTCATCAAATATTTCCAAACCGGATTGCTTTGAAAATTGTTTAGGCTTATCATAAAAAAATTTGTGTAGGAAATATTCAACTCCTCATACCCAACTTCATAAAGTTAACCTAAATTCCTAAATGTAATCCTCTCATTCTTTTTAGCATAGGAAAGAGTAACCAAAAAAGTGAATAATGTCCGTTCACTATGCGGTATGCCCATAAAAATGCTTGTATCGCTTCCCGTCCTCATCTGAAGTAATGTCGAATTGAGCTCCATATTCAACACACAAACGATGTATTAGATGTAGAGGAAACTGTGTGAGTAACCTTCTTAGTGTATAAAATTTTGGACTTTATGAGAGAGAAATAGAAAAATTTGGAGAAAGATAGAAAAATGGTGGTTTAGGTTATGGAGTTCATGTTTGGGAAAAGAGTAAAAAGGTGGAGAAAAATCAAAAATATTTTATAGAAAAAGAAGTGTGTTTGATAGGTGAAAAATTGGTATAAATTAAAGGCGATATGATGTGGAAGAAGAAAATGTGTTTAAAATAGAAGAGAATAAGGGAAAAAGTGAAATTTTAAGCAATTTTCGGCTGAAAAACAGAAAGTTGCGACAGAGATTCTCAAAATCTCGGTCGCGACACACACTTGGAAGGGGGAAATTTTTTTCTTCCTATCTTGCCTGCTTGCTGGTCATCCAGCTGTAGGCCAAAAACTTGTATTTTTACATTTTCAACTTATAAAAATTATTTCTTCTTGCACTAATGTTCCTGTAATGATATTTTAAACCTGTAAAAAAAACTCAAAAATAAAACTAAAAATTAAATAAAAGGTTAGTGATGGGCGTGGCGCCTAGGTAGAGCTTATGAATATATATTATGATAAATGCGTTATGACTATGGATGTGATCTTCCTAAATGCTCTATCTCTACTAGACGCTACTACTTAGGGGCAAGTGTACCCCGTCGTATCGAGTAATAATCCGGTTAAGACCGGGTATCGAATCCACGGGATTTATAACTACAAGTATTAAACGACTCGGTTTTATAGGTTATCTAAGCAGTGAATACTTTGGGTTGATTTGAGAAACAACTACAAACTACTCCTAACTAAAAGTGAGACAGATTTATATAACGAAGACTCTACGAAGTGATATGGATGGTGATAAGTTATAAGTATGATAAAAAAAATGACTCCCAATATATACGGTTAATGATTTACTCTTGCAATACGACTACGTGTAGTGTGACCGACCCGTGAAGTACATAGACTACGTAAGTTCCGTGGCTTGTCAATTCCTACGGTTTCCGGTGCGTCACTTCCGGTAAGGCAACACCTATATGAATCCCTAAAGATAGCCCAAATGCCATCGGAAATCGCGTTCCCCTACACAATAATGAATTACGAGTATCAAAACAAGTAACAAACATCAACACGTATATAGAAAAAGAGATTGTGAATCATAAATTATAAATATGGAAAATGTAAATATGGAATACAACCAAGCCTAGTACATAGGAAGAGTACAAGCTAATTAGCAAGTGAAAAGGGAAGAATCCACCCTCGGAACTAGCTAACCGGACTCAAGGCCGTCTCTTAAGACTTGGAGGTGGAACTCTCGAGCTTGGTGAACGAAGGTAGAACGGAACTTTGACGAAATGCCGGAATAAACGAACAAGCTCTCAAGGTGATAGAGTTTTGCTATGTAAAATCTAAATGACTAAATGAGTGCTAATCACTCTTATTTATACACATCAGGCTAGGGGTAAAATTGTAAATTCACAAGATACAAGCATGGAGATACATTATTTCTGCATTTTTCCCATGACACGCCACGCGTATGGTAGGGGACGCTCCGCGTATTGGCCTATTTCGTCAATAATTCCTGCATGTGGACCAAATTCAGATCTTGTTGTCTCAACCACGCCTCGCGTAGACTGGGGTACGCCCCGCGTGGTTGAGCTCCTGAGATTTAGCAGCTTGAATTAAGGCTTTTACGCCACGCGTAGCCTGAAGAACATCCCACGTATATGAGTCCCTGGATCTTTTAGGTTGAAGAGCTCCCATATACGCCTCGCGTGTAAGGTGGGACGTCCCGCGTAGGAGCAGTTGACTTGGGAGACCATGCAGTCTGACCTTCATGATTGAGTGTATTATTGCATGTACGCCCCGCGTGGTGGTTCATACGCCTCGCGTATCAGTGGGTAAGTCCCACGTGGTGCCTGTGGATTGCTCAATCAGTTCTGACTAGATAACACGCCCCGCGTGGAGGTTGACACGCCCCGGGTATGTCGGTGGAAATTTGCTCCCTTCTCGTACCTGAAATACAATTCTCGAGAGCCGAGTTAGCTTGACATTTTATTTTATAAATTTAATCATAAATAGAGACTATTAACCGAAAGTACGGATTTTATTTTTATTTTGTTATTTTATTAAAAACTCGTTATTTTTGTAATTAAACTTATTTATTTGGTCCTAAATTAAGCCGTAAACCACGCTAAAAGATAGAGGCGAAACGTCCCTATCAACCTCCTCGGACTTTGAAGTTTTACTTGTCCTCAAGTAAAAGAAGTCGAAAGACAAAGGATTGAGATGATTAAGAAATAAACCTTCGGCTAGTTTTACCAAGTGCGTGATCCCAAAGCTAAAGTTTTATGCAAAGTTTTCGGCAAGTACCTACGTAAACAAATGACCGACCAAAACTTGTTTGAAACCTCCATGGTCAAATTTAATAGGCAATATCAACGGGGGTCGATTATCTTTTGAGAACCCGATAGTACCTCACCAAGGGATTTCACTCTTATGCTCAAATCTTGGTGGGTCGGTGTTTTTTGAACCCTCCTTTGCACTTACTCGAAGTCACTTTCAGTTTGCATTTTCATCCGGCTTTTTCCTCATATGTTATGGTCTAGGCAATATTAAAAATGAACCTAGAGGGGGATTGTAATGTGGGTGGCTTTTTAGTGGTTAATTTTTAGAAACTCGAGTTCAAACACCATTTTGATGATCGCACCGTGTTTTTATTTTGGCCTTAGCGAGTTCGTAAAATGTAACTCGAAATTGCTCGGGTAGAGCTTGAGAATGCCTTTTTGCTCTTTATTGTGTTTTTTTCTTTTTCTTTTTGTTTTGAGAGCGGCACAAAAACGATTTCGAGAGCTTATGGTGCTCACTTATCAAGGCCTTGGCTTATTTTGGGTAATTCTAGTGCGATTTGATTTTGTTGGTATTTAAACAAGAGGAAAAAAGGTTAAATGTTAAAAAGGTATTAATAAAGAAGTCGGTTAATAGGGTCGAGGGGGTTTTCTAGAGGTTAATGAAAACGAGAAAAATAATTTAAGAAAAGAATTAGCCTAAGTGGGTCCGTTTTATCATCTATTGCCATTTTTACCAAAATACGTGTACTTAACCCGGTATTAGGTGCAAACTCTATGAGTCGAGTGAAGTCAAAGCTCTCGAAAAAATTATGAAAGAAATAGAGTTCTCGTACGAACTCTTTTAGGCTCAAAAATATCTCACAAGAATTTCGGGTTAAATTGTGTACGTTCAAGCTCTCGTTAAATTTTCAACTATCCCGTTTTTATTGCCTTTTAGATTTGATTATAGAGATAACCTGTGGGTTAGGACTCAGTGCTTTTGTTTAGTACGAACCTAGGCTTTGCATAAATTCTATAACTTCAGGATCAAGACTAAAATTTCTTAATTAAACCAATCCTTTGATTTAACGTCTTTACATTTAAGAACAAATAACAGAACTTTTAATTAATTTTCGAGGGAGGTAGTGTGTCGGAAAAGATTTAAGAATCAATAAATTAGTTTAATTATTTTGTTGTTTATTTGAGTTTTATTTTTGTTTTTGTTAGTGCAAAACAAACGGTGAGTGCGGGGTTGCACGGCCCTCCGCGTTTATTAAAATGACGTCTATTCCAAGGACGTTACAAAAGAAAAGAAAACAAAAACAAAAAGAAAGAGAAAATTTAAATTGAAAAAGGACCCTAGAGGTCAGGTCTTACGCGCGGCGTACCCATGGGGGCGCCCCGCGTAAGAGATGCATTTTAAATAATTCGCGGCTAGAGATGCGGGTACGCGGGGCGCACTCAAAGAGACGCTCTGCGGGACTCGAAAATCAACCCGTTTAATAAATAGAGAAGGTGGGCACGCGCGGTGTGAGCTTTATTAAGGTATGCAAAACAGAAATAGCAAACACGAAGAAATAAACCAAACCAAACACAAAGCATAAGAAGGGGAAACATAGATATATAGATAGTAAAATCAAAAGAAAGTAAAATACGACAAGATAAACGGCAAACGAAACATAAAAGAAAAACAGAAAAACAGAAAAAAAAAACACAAAAAATGATAAAAGAACATAAAAGAACTAATTAAACTACGGTGGAGGTGGAGGAGGATGGTCGTGAATGTTGAAGTGGGTGAAGAAGGTGTTGTCGAAGGCGTCGAAGCTGGCCCTATCCGCTTGCCTTTGAGCCTCGGAGGCGTCGAGGCGAGCATCGAGGGCATCGAAGCGTGAGTCGAAGTGGGCCTGATCACGTCGTTTGTTATCCTCCAAAATATCCAACCGAGCGTAGATGGAGTTGAAGTCGTGGTTGGGGGGTGGACTAAAGTTGAGTCCGAGGTCGGAGTCCCAACCTTCTTCCGCTTGTTGCTCGCCCACCCCCGAACTCTCACCCGGGCCGGAGGCACGGCGTTTGAGGGACTTGAAGGCGTTTTTCTCTAAGGGGCGGGGTTCTAGATGGCGAAGGCGGTCAAGGGCGGCGCCGCCAAGGGCGGAAGTGGCAAAAATAGTGACAAGATGCCCGAGCCCAAGTTTGGCACGCTTTCGGGTTGGCATGTGGTGGATCATAGTAGCAACAAGGAAAGAGAGGTCGAATTTGAGACCATTTGCGGAACAATATAAAGCCAAGAGCTCGAGCTTGTTGACCTTGTTAGACTCAGACTTTCCCGTAAAATAATAGCTGATGAAGCGATGGAGGAGGTAGAGGATGAGGTCACGGATGCTACCCGGGTGGAGGTTGGATACATCATAGGTGTCCGAGCCGGTGATACTGGCCCAGAATTCATGGGTAGTGTCATCGAAGGGCCAATGGGTGGTGTCGGGTTCCGTTTGTTTGGTGAAATGGGAGCGGATCCAGGCCGTGTCAATGGAGTAAAGATGGTTGTGAAGGTGAAAGTTGAAGAGGGCGGCACCGGGGACACCATTAGACTCAAGGGTGGAGAAAAATTCCAGAACTAGTGATGGGTACACAAGATGGCGGGCACGAAAATGGTCGTGCCAACCAAGGGCTCGTAGACGATCTTCGAAAGCACTACCGAGGTCGTAGTGGTCGAGAATGCTGCGATCGATATATGGGAGGTCCATGACGGTGGAAGTGGAGACGGTGAGGTATTGGACCACCTTCGCTTCCGTGTGGAGGTGAAATGGGGTGTTGTATTGGTTGGTGAGTGGTGGTGTTTCTTCTCTTTCGGGTGGTGGTGGTGATTGGTGTTGTTGGGAACGAGAAGAGCGGGCTCGAGTGGACCGCGGGGGACGGTCACTAGCGGTGTAGACACCGAGTCGGAGGACCTGTGACGAAAACCTGAAAACAAGACGGTTGAAGCGATTGATTCCAGAAGTTTTGAAAAATATATAAAGAATAATAAGCGAAGGAAAATTAGCGGCACAGCGCGGGTGCTTAGCGGCATCCGGCACGCGGACGACAATGGTCGAACGCCCGCTCGGCGGCGCGGGACGTGCGCTCGGCGTCCGTCGGACGCACCGCAAGTGGCACGCTCTCGACGTCCGAGCAATGACCGGGTCCGGTGGCACGGGGCGCGCTCTCGTGGGCCGCTGAGCGCACGTGCCCGGTAGCGCGAAGTGCGCGTTCGGCGGCCGCGACGTGTGAGCGTCCGGCGGCGCGGGACGCGCGCTCGGCGGCCGCGGGGTGCGCACGCCCGATGGCTCGAGGCACACCTCGAGGGTCGTCGAGCGGACGCCCAACCACGTCGGGCGAACGCCCGACGGAGGTTGGGCGCGGGCGCCCAACCTAGCGTTGGGCGCTCGCCCAACGCCGTTGGGCGATCGCCCAACGATTGTTGGGCGATCGCCCAACACTAGGTTGGGCGGCCGCCCAACCCCAATGGGCGACGCCCAATTTCTTTTGGGCGTCGCCCATTGGTCCGAGGACCCGTTTGCCTATAAAAGGCACGGATCCCCATGCAGGAAAGAAACAAAAAAAGGGAGGAGGAATCCTTAGAGAGCTTCTCACACTAGATATTTTTCTAGAGAGAGGAAGTTAATTTTTTTAGGAAAAAACATTTTTTTCCCTAAAAATTGAAAATCTCTAAATTTCCTAAGTTCAATTTTTACTAAATTTTTTATATAAGAAACGGGAGCTCTTGGTTCGTGGGATCAATCGGCTTCAACTGTCAGATACCGAATTCAAGGTATTATCCGAGGACTAGACTCTTTATTTTATTTAATTTATTCTCTTCTTCTATTTTTATGCTATAGTTTTTATTCATTTAGTCATTTATTTATTTTGTCACATTTTATTTAATTAGCGTATTTATTTAATTTTCGTTTCGTGTTAAATAAAATTCGGTTTTGTTTTAAAATAAAAAACCTCGTTTTGATGTCCCAATACGAACCGTGATCCGATAAAAGGTAGTTCGGGTATCGAAAACGTTGTAATTACAAGTTTTTAATTTAAAAGGAATTTCCAAATAATGTTTTGAAATAAAAAACGTCGTTTAGGAATTTCCGTTTTCGACTGTGATCCATCTTTGGTAGTTCGGAAACCCAAAACGATTGAATTAGATTTAATTTGAAGCTTTTGAATAAATCTGGAAACATTTAGGAGTGCTGCTGTAATTTACCCATTCTGTCACTAAATGCTGTTTACCGACGGAAAATCCGTCGGTAAATCTACCAAAATGTAAAAAATGCCATTTCAGTCCCTTTTTTCTTAACTTTTAAAATCTCTATAGAAACAGAAACTTTAATTTTTTTTAAATCTAAAGACACTTGTTCTAATTAATTACAAATAGTTAAGATACATAAGAAAAAAAATTGGTATCTTTCAATGATAAAAAATCATTATTAATCTAACTAAACTAAAGACTAATGTGTAGAAAGAACTAACTATGAAATGTAAAAATTAAAATACGAAAAACTAAAAACTAAAAATGTGATAATCATTAAGAATTCTCAAGGAGAATCTAAAATTTGAACAAAATCAATTATCTGAACCAGAATTAAATATGGTCTCGTCCATTCTAACTTACCTAGAAATAATCAATCGGGAATTGAAAAGTAAAACTGTATCCCCAACTGCACAAAAAGATTTTTTTTACGTTTTCTCAATTTAAGGATCTACTGATTTCGGTTAAATGCTCGAACTTCTAGTTTTGTACACGAACTACGCACATGAACTGAAATTGTTGAAACTATAGTAAAAGTAGACAATTCCTTCCTGGCGGATAAGATAATTCCAATGACTGTATTCCTCATTCCTACTTTCTGATATATCTGTCTGAGAAGATTTTCCATGGTGATTTCTTAGAGAGATATATGCAGGTGACGGTTGTCGAATCCACTAAAAATAAATATAACTTCACAGCCCTTAGGCTTGCACAAGGGTAAGCAAAGGTCGTACCCAAAGGACTAATACTGATCTAATTTGTAAAAATAACCAAGCAAATGAATAAAAAGTAAAAAGGGGGAATTGGAATAGTTGATTGCTAAATTAACAAAAGTAATAGAGTTGAGTTGAAATTGAATATAATGATTAATTGGAATTTTAGCTGAGGGATTCTCAGGCAAGGAATTTAGTTAGTCTTGATCATTGACAGAAATGATGTTTCTTCTAAATTGCATATCAGACTAGTTTGGTATATTCTTCCTAAATAATGAATTAATCAAGTAAGACTGTAGTTAACTCCTAATTAACGAATAACCTTACCTCAGCGGCTAAGATTCAACCCGTTAATAGCGTTAGGAATTAGAAGAACCTAATCTAAGCCAACCGATTCTCAGCGATATCGATTCAGAAACTTAATTACTCATTCACTTGATGAGATAAAGTCGAAAATAGATGTATTAATGTCACATGGAGAGTTCTCAATTGTCAATCTGATTATCCCCAAATAGAATCTAGATTTCAACTTTATAGCATCAATTGCTACTAACTCAGATTCAGCTAAATAATGACTCGTTGATTATCTAGTTTAATCAGACAGCTGTATGCTAGTTTAATCAAATGAACAATCAGCCGTATCATTCAAAAGCAAACTAACAATTGAGATAAAATCCCTAAACACAGTGAATAAACAAATGATATGAATAAAGAGAAAATACTAGAAGAGAAACGATCTCACAAAACTTGAAGATTGCTGCCTTTGAATTATCCTTTAACCGAAATAAAGGGTTTAGCTATGAATAGCCATTAAGAGCAAAATAAGTGTCTGTAGTTTTTCAGTCTGAAAGATACGTTCTCTGGAAAATGTAAAAAGTCTAAAGAAAAAGAGAGAGAGAGATAATCTAATCTCCAACCTAATATTTTTGTAAATAAGATATATCCCCCCAAATTAGCTAACAAAATAATATCTTTCCCAATCACAAATATTTTCTAATCTTCCCATATCCCTTATTTTCTGCCTTCTTCTTTGAGTAGGAAAGAGTCCTGATCAATCTAAACATAATCAGTTCGGAGGTCTTAGTCTTGGAAAAGACTAACTCTAATTTCGTTTCAGCTCCTTTGATTCAGTTCATCTTGGGCAAGACTAACTCCAATTTCGTTTCAAGTCCAAAGTTTCTTCAAATTAAGTCCAATTCCGCTCCTTTTAATCATTTGAGTCCTGTGGAGACAAATCATACCAAAACAAGCAATAATATTCGAAATAACACTAAATTAATTAAATAACCTAGCACTAAAGTGGACATTTGAACGTTGAATTGAACACTTATCAGCAGGTGTTTAAGGAAATGATATGAGAAAAGAAGAAATTATTTTGGTTTTATGTAGGAATTGAATAATTTTTTTTACAAAGAGATACGATGTTTTGGTGAAGGGTTAAGTTTATAGAAAAGAGTTTAAGGTGTTTGGGAAATTTTTTTTGTCTGTAAAAATCATCTGTCATGTTCCTGATACTGTAGTTACGGAATCTGATATGCAATTTTCTTGAAAAAATTCCATTCCCTTATATAATGTATCTGCTAACCGAATTTCTTTTCTGTAGACTCCTTCTGTGAATTTGTACTGATGATCAAATCTCCAGTTGACTATGACGAGACTTTCTCTCCATTAGCCATGTTCAAATCCATTAGAATATTGCTTGCAATTGCCGGTTATTTTGATTATGAGATTTGGCAAATGGATGTGAAAATAGCTTTCCTAAATGGAAACCTGCTTGAGGATGTATACATGATGCAACCTGAAGGTTTCACGTCGAAGGATGCAACCAAGGTTTGCAAACTTCAAAGGTCCATTTATGGACTTAAGTAATCATCTAGAAGCTGGAATAAGCGTTTTGATGAAACCATAAAATAATTTGGTTTCGAACAAAACTCTGAAGAGGCTTGTGTTTACAAGAAGGTAAGTGGGAGCTCAATCGTTTTCTTAGTACTATATGTTGATGATATACTACTTATGGGAAACGATGTTGCAATGTTGCAAACAGTAAAAGTTTGGTTATCGGGTAATTTCTCTATGAAAGACTTGGGAGAAGCATATTATATCTTGGGGATTAAGATCTATCGGGATAGATCGAAAAGACTGCTTAGACTATTGTTAGACGAGGTGCCGCGGCCTAATCTCCCGGGCGGACCGGGGGGTGGACAACCTCATGGTGACGTAAGCGGTGATTGGCACCGAAAGCAACCAATCGTGGAATCAAGCTGCTCGGCAGGACCGGAGCTCGGAGATATGGAAGAGTCGCCACCCACGAATGGAAAAATGAACACCGATCCCTTGCGGGAGACCGGTGTGGGTTCGGGAAACTTAGGTACGAGACGAGAAGGCTAGCTCCTTTCCGGAGAAAGGCTACTAGGCACCCCGACATCGCCTGGTTATGAACCACCGGCCTCCTACTCAGCATGTTAGGCGATAACAGACTAATCGTATACTTCTTTAAGTTTAAAATTCATTTGAAACCCTTTTCTTTCTCTTTTTAGAAACCGTTTTGAGCATATATTATTGAAAAGCCACATCAGTAAAGAATCACCCATTTATGTTTATACATACACAGAGAGGGGGAAGAAAGAAGTGATTTATTTACACCCGTATTAAATGTGATGTTGTGTGTTCATTCTACATTAACTTATTTCCCCCAAAACGAGTTCATTTACATGGTTCGCACCTTAATCGCCGTTGGAACGATTTAGGTGCGTTTTAAAACCCCGTTTGATGAAATTTACCCGAATCGCCGTTGGAACGACTCGAGTATTTGAAAACGTTTGAGATAAAAACCTTTTAATGAGAAAACATGGTTTAAACATACAAGTCAGTTTTATTTTGTACAAATTCTTTGAGAAAATGATTCAAAACTCTATTATTCACAAAGAAAACGATTTTAATTACAATGATCATTTAATCCGCCTTTGGAACGGATTAAGGTTTTAAAACGTGGTGTTTTGAAAAACGATTTGAAATATTAACAAGAATGACTCTATTTATTTACATTAGAAATCTAAAAACTCATTAGTTTAAATAATTCAATTGAAAACTCTCTTTTTGTGATTTATTTTCCCCACTTATTTAATGGACTCTTTACTAATTATAATTACCATAATAAATCCATTTAAACCACCATCCATACTCAAACAAAGTCCACTTGAAACATGGACCCATGATTAAGCCCAAAAGAATAAAGAAAGCAATTCTAACATATATATATATATTTAAATCAAAAATAGAATATGAAAATAAAAGTTAATACAAAAGGAACTATATGTATATAAAAATAATAGGTACAATATATCTATACTTTGAAAATGTGAAAATAGTAAGTAAATCCTATAACTAAGAAAATAACATTTACCCCAAAAATAATTTCATTCAATAATCAAGATAACCCAAATATCCCAAAACTATATATATATATACATAACTAATATAGTTTTAAATATAAAAAATGACACATACTAACATTTATCCATTATTTCTCAAAATATCAAGTAACTAATATTCAAAACATAGCCTAAATCAATAAAAAGGAAATACATATATATATACTTATACTCATATTGTAAAATAGAATAAAAATGATATACAAATATTCTAAAATAAATATATATGCTAAAGTTCTAAAATAATTTAAAAAACATATATTACGTAATTATACATATATATACTAAGGATCAAAAACTTAAAAGTTAAGAAAAAGGGACTGAAATGGTATTTTTTACATTTTGGCAGATTTACCAACGAAAGAATTGGTAAATTACGGCAGCACTCCTAAATGTTTCCAGATTTATTCAACAGCTTTAAATTAAATCTAATTCAATCGTTTTGGATTTCCGAACTACCAAAAATGGATCATAGTCGAAAACGGAAGTTCCTAAAACGACGTTTTTATTTTAAAACATTATTTGGAAATTTCTTTTAAATTAAAAACTTGTAATTACAACGTTTTCGATACCCGAACTACCTTTTATCGGATCACGGTTCGTATTGGGACATAAAAAACGTGGTTTTTTATTTTAAAACAAAACCGAATTTTATTTAACACGACACGAAAATTAAATGAATACGTTAATTAAATAAAATGTGACAAAATAAATAAATGACTAAATGAATAAAAACTATAGCATAAAAATAGAAGAAGAGAATAAATTAAATAAAATAAAGAGTCTAGTCCTCGGATAATACCTTGAATTCGGTATCTGACAGTTGAAGTCGATTGATTCCACGAACCGCGAGCTTCCGTTTTTTATGAAAAATTTAGTAAAAATTGAACTTAGGGAATTTGGAGATTTTCAATTTTTAGGAAAAAAAAATGTTTTGTCCTAAAAAAAATCAACTTCTTCTCTCTAGAAAAAATATTCTAGTGTGAGAAGCTCCCCCTTCCCCCTTTTTTCTCTCTTTTTTTGCATGGGGATCCGTGCCTTTTATAGGCAAACGGGTCCCCGGACCAATGGGCGACGCCCAAAAGAAATTGGGCGTCGCCCATTGGGGTTGGGCGGCCGCCCAACCTAGTGTTGGGCTACCGCCCAACCTTGTTGGGCGGCCGCCCAACATTTGTTGGGCGATCGCCCAACGGCGTTGGGCGAGCGCCCAACGCTAGGTTGGGCGCCCGCGCCCAACCTCCGTCGGGCGTTCGCCCGACGTGGTTGGGCGCCCGCCCGACGACCCTCGGGGCGTGCCTCGAGGCATCGGGCGTGCGCACCCCGCGGCCGCCGAGCGCGCGTCCCGTGCCGCCGGACGCTCACACGTCGCGGCCGCCGAACGCGCGCTTCGCGCTCCCGGGCACGTGCGCTCAGCGGCCCACGAGAGCGCGCCCCGTGCCACCGGACCCGGGCATTGCTCGGACGTCGAGAGCGTGCCACTTGCGGTGCGTCCGACGGACGCCGAGCGCACGTCCCGCACCGCCGAGCGGGCGTTCGACCATTATCGTCCGCGTGCCGGATGCCGCTAATCACCCGCGTCGTGCCGCTAATTTTCCTTTGCTTATTATTCTTTATATATTTTTCAAAACTTCCGGAATCAATCGCTTCAACCGTCTTGTTTTCAGGTTTTCGTCACAGGTCCTCCGACTCGGTGTCTACAGTTGCCCCTACTTTTCTATTTTGACAGTGATGTGTGTGTTTCGAAAACGTTTTTTTGCTAACGTAACACATGCAATGTAAAACATATAAAAGTAAAAGACACGTAAAGAGTAGGAGGGAGCATACCTGACCTTCGCGCTGCGCGCTCTGGTGTCGTTCTCTGATTCCTTCCATCCTCGCCTCTGAATCGGCCGTCGGTGGATGTTTTTCTCTCGGAATCTAGCGTATGTTGACTATGGGTAAGAATGGCTCGAAAGCAACCTCGGTCGTGGACCGTAGGTAAGATGGCTAAAAAGCTACCTCGGTCGTGGACCGTAGGTAAGATGGCTAAAAAGCTACCTCGGTCGTGAACCGTAGGTAAGATGGCTAAAAAGCTACCTCGATCGTGAACCGTAGGTAAGATGGCTAAAAAGCTACCTCGGTCGTGAACCGTAGGTAAGATGGCTAAAAAGCTACCTCGGTCGTGAACCGTAGGTAAGATGGCTAAAAATCTACCTCGGTCGTGAACCGTAGGTAAGATGGCTAAAGAGCAGAAAAGTTCTTTCTAACGATTCTGGATTCTTTTAAAACACCATTGTCTGGAGCTAGTGTCTCGGAGGTTTAATGGGAACGTGTTTTGGTCTGGAATGATATAGACTAACGATTGTTTTTCTGTTGACTGTCGTCTGTACTTTGACTGGTGTCACTGTTCTGTAAAAAATGACCGTGGTCTGGAGTTCATATCTTGACAATATTGGTCGCTGTCTGGGAGAAATGCAGGCTGAAACGGACTGCAAATCGGAGGTCTGTGCACCTAGTAATTAATTATTTACTTTTTACCTTTATGTCAAATCGTACTTTTTTCACTATTTACGGGAATGCCATTCCCTTTTCCTATATAAGGTGGTGGGGTTTCATTTCAACCCCACACCTTCTCTCTCCTCTTTCTCTCACTAGACTTCAATTTGGATTATTCTCAGGATGGATTTAGATGAATGGGATGGCACTAGAGGCATGGACGAGGTTTACGTAAACCTGGATAGAGTGGATACCTTTCACGACCCTACGACGCATTTGAGCAGGACACGCTGCAACGAGGTAAGTAATTTCTCACTTTTATTCGATTCGAACTCTAGGCTTTAGCATTCCTATACGAACATGATTTGCATGCTAACCCTTAGACTGCCTTAGAGGACTTTAGCTAGAAAACGTGAATTCCTTTATTTACAAGTAACACCTGTTTATTTTTGTAAGAATGCGCGATATATGCATGTGAATAGTGACACTACAAATTTATGCATGCTAACAGTAAAAACGACGTGAATAGTGAAGATCTGAATAGTGAAAACGTGAATAGTAAAAACGTGAATAGTAAAAACGTGAATAGTAAAAACTTAGCTAATGCACGTGAATAGTGAAAACGTGAATAGTAAAAACTTAACTAATGCACGTGAATAGTAAAGCCTCATCTATGCTCCTCGTCACCGCAGACGATGGTGGATTAAAGAATTGACTAAACCTTACGTGAATGACCCTACAGGAGAGATTTTTACAGAAAATTGGTCCTAACTGACCGGATGTCTCTAGGTTAGAAAATGAAAGAATACCTAGTCTTAACGCGTTCTTATCAATTGCATGCTTTAGGAGCTGTATTTAAATTTTCTTATCTTGTTCCTTTTTAGTTCATTGAGATTTCGGGGACCACCGCCGAGGTTCACTCGTGGTATGATAGGCTAGGCGCCGCGGCGAGAGCCCGCGTGCGTGAGTTGGGCTTCGAGCCCTTTATTCCAGCGCTGCCCCGCACCAACGGGGTATGCGATCCTTTTGGCCTATGGGCCTTGTGTGAGCGGTGGGTTGATTCGACCCACACCTTCCACCTTTCCTTTGGGGAGATGACTATCTCGCCTGGAGATTTTTCGCTATTGACCGGATTGCGAGGGAGCAACACTCCCGTCCCTTTCCATTTTGGTATGATGCGACCGTGGGTCGACCCTGCTAGGCTTGCTGCCTTGATTGGACCGGGAGTTCGTCTATGCGCCAAGTCTACTCCAGCGAAGTTTGTTTCCACCGCGAGCCTCTTGAGTAGACGAGATTTTTGCGAGACTAACGATACCGACTTGGCGGTTCGTAGCTTCTTGGTATATGCTCTGAGTGAGACGATTTTCCGCACGAAGGGCGGGAAGGTACATGCGGGCCTCATTCAGGCGCTCAGCGATTTGGATGCAACGGCTTCCTACGATTGGGCGGGGGCAGGCTTAGCCTTTCTTTACAAGTTTTTGGATCTGACTTGCCGGAAGCGCAAGGACTTCGGTGGTTATACCTTTGCTCTGCTGGTACGTGGCGCCTTCTTGACTTACCCGTCTTATCTTCTTCGCATTTTTCACACTCCTAGTCCTCGTCTTTACCGCAGGTGTGGGCGTATGAGAGACACATCCTTCCCAGCCGGTCTCGATCTCGACCGAGAGTATCGAGGCCGCCTTTCATGACTCGATGGAGGGATTTTGACTTGAGCGCCGAGAGGAGCCGGACAATGCCGCGGCTCCTAGATTGGATCGACTCGCTGACCCTCGGACAGGTAGATTTTGTCTAGTCGTGCTAGATTTTTGTTTGAGTCTTTCTGACTTTCTCTTTGTGCATTTTTTTAGATTAAGTTCCGATGGGACGACCTCGACTTCGGCCCTGGTTATACATATGTATCGATGATCCAGGAGCAGCAGTGTGTGCTCACCGGCCCCTGCGTGCGGGCATGGTATTTAGGGGATCGGGGCATCACTGGAGTTAGTGACACACATTGGACACCGGGTGAGATCCCCGTCTCTATGTTCGCGGTGCGGACCATGCCCTTATCGACCATTCGTCGGGACCTGACCCGTCGGTATGTTGGTAGAGCGGTGTGGATTCACGTCGGGGGCCGTGAGCCTTACTTGTCTACTTTGCTGAGCGCGAGGGATGCCCCGGCGGCGGCGATGGAGGTGGATCCGGTGGCGGATGTATTTTCGAGAGAGGCTGTCGCGGCAGTCTTTGGTCAGAAGGAGGTCTCGGTAAGTGATTCCATTCCCTTTTTATTTTACCCCTTTTATTCATGAGATGTTCAGAGGTTTTATGGTGTGTTTTGTTTGCAGGAGGGATCCTGGAGGAGTGCCCACTTATCTGATTTCTTCGACGGCACTTGGGCTCAGACGCCAGTGTGCGAGCAGCCCTACTATGTTGGCGAGTCCTCCAGCGTTGCCTGACCGAAGAGGTCTTCCCTAGGCGTGCCTATACCAGACTATGGGAGAGATTATGCTACGATCTGCTATGACGAGTCTGGGGCACCTTACGCGGGATTTGAGGCGGCCCCTCCTATCTTCTCCTCGAGGGTCCCGTTTGATCCCTCGGACGCTTCTCTGACCACGAGAGAGACTTGTACGGATTACGTGGGGCTGTCTGGTTATCTCCGAGACCGCCTCAGCTTGCGCTGCACCGATCACCTGGTATGTATCATTACTGTACTTTAGTGTAGTGAAATGTATGCATGTATGTATGATTTATGTTTTTGCCTATGCTGCCTTTTATCTGTTCTCTTTTTTTTTCTTTTTCTGTAGAGTGATCTGCATGCCCATGAGCGGAGACAGAGCAAGCTAGTGCAGGAAGCTGATGCCCGAGTTGGTCATGTGTATCAAGAGAGGAACGACCACTGGTCGGGGATGATGCGATGGGAGACTGAGGGTCGCCTTGCCGTCGAGGAGAGGGCGCGTGATGAGTCGATCAGACGCCTTGCTGCAGAGGAGAGAGCACGAGCTGCTGATGAGAGAGCACGAGTTTCTGATGAGAGAGCACGAGTTTCTGATGAGAGAGCGCGTGCTGCCGAGGAGGCACTATTTGCGGAGCGGGCATCACACCTGAGAGATTTTGAGAACTATTGGGACTTTCCTCCGTATTAGGCTCGTTATGTGTTGCTTTGTAGCTTTCATTATTGCTTTGTAGCTTTCATTGTTGTTTTGTAGCTTTTATTAGGGTTTCTCCGATGTATAGCTGATGTATAGGGAGTGGGGTGGATAGTAGGTAGGCTTTTTGTGAAAAGTAGGACAAGAAATGTATAACCCGTGATTCATATTACCATGCATTCGGTAGATTATAATGATTCCAATCATTCTCGTCAAATATATTCATGCCTCTATTTATTTACAAACAACAGAAATACTTAGTCTCTTATACATTATTTTTGTAATTGCTCAAGTTATAACTATTGTTACCAGGACCCGCCTTTCGGTTTTCGGATCCCGGCGATTTTTTCTCCTCCCCTTTTACTATCCCGAAATTTTTAAATGAGTGCCCTTTCGGGTTTTCACCCATTGGGATTTCCCTTATTGTTGCATAGGTCGCCCTTTGCGGGTTTTCAACCCATCGGGAATTTTTCTTTATTTTTCTTTTTTTTTTACGAAAAGTATTTCTTAAGCCTATCCAGGTTGGTAGGTTCGGAGAATTCCATGCCGTCCATTGTGGTTAACTTCACCGCTCCTTTGCTTAGTATATTTTTTACGACGAATGGTCCTTCCCAGTTAGGCCTGAACTTCCCCCTCGGGTCGGTGTGCGTCACACGGATCTGTTTCAGCACCAAATCTCCTTCTTTGATAGAGCTGGTCTTGACTTTTTTATTGAAAGCCCGAGCCATCATTCTTTGATATAACTGTACATGGTAAAGGGCTTCCATCCTTTTCTCATCAACTAAAGCCAACTGCTCATATCGCCTCTTCACCCATTCCGTTTCGAGAATTTCTGCTTCCACTGCGATTCTCAACGATCGCTTTTCGATCTCAATCGGCAGGACTGCTTCTGTTCCGTATACCAAGGAGAATGGCGTTGCCCCAGTCGAGGTTCTGATTGTCGTGCGATAAGCCCACAACGCGAGTGGGAGGTGCTCATGCCAGTTCCGATGTGATTCCACCGTCTTTACGAGAATCCTTTTAAGGTTCTTATTAGCTGCTTCTAGTGCCCCATTAGCCTGTGGATGGTACGGAGAAGACCTGTGATGTTCAATGCCATATTCTCGGAAAAGATTCCTTACTTCCCCCTGAAACTGGACTCCGTTATCCGTGATCATGTGATGAGGCACTCCGAACCTGGTGATCAAGTGTTTTTCAATGAACTTTCTCATCTGCTTGGATCCCAGTTTGCTAAACGACTCTGCTTCTACCCATTTGGTGAAATAATCGATGGCGACTGCAATAAACTTATGTCCATTTGAAGCATTAGGCCTTACTTCGCCGATGATGTCAATGCCCCAGGCAGCGAATGGCCAAATAGGTGCTAGCACATGTAGTTCCATGGCCGGAAGATGACTGCAATCGCCGTGGATTTGACAATCGTGACATTTCTTTGCATACTCGTTACAATCTCTTTCCATGGTGAGCCAATAGAAGCCTTGTCTGATAATTTTCTTAGCTAGTACTGCTCCTCCCATATGGGCTCCACAAATTCCCGAATGTACTGATTCCATTGCCTCGCGGGCTTCTCCCGCATCCAAGCATCTGAGTTGTAATCCATCAACGTGCCTTTTGTAAAGCAAGTCGTTGTGGATGACGAACTGACGAGCTAGCCTTCTAATCACAGCTTGATCCCTAGGTTCTGACTCTGCCGGATATGTCCCATCTTTCATGAAGTTCACGATATCGAAATACCATGGTTTTTCATCTGTCCCTAACAGCATTACGTCCTCGTAACATGGTTTGTGAGATCTTCTCAATACCAACGGCTTCGAAGCAAGGTTCCGGGGGTTGTCCCAAACTGACACCAAAGTAGCCAAGGCATCCGCCGCCTGGTTCTGTGCTCGAGGAATATGATAGAAACGACATTCCTTGAATCTTTGTGCCAACCCTTCTAGCTGATCTAGATATGGACGTAGTCTTTCTTCTCTTACCTCCCAGTTTCCTTGTGCCTGTTCAATGATCAACTTTGAGTCCCCCCAGATTTCGACATATGATGCTCCCAGTGCCGCTAATGACTCTAAGCCATAAATGCACACTTCATACTCAGCCATATTATTGGTGAGAGGGAAGGATAACTTCTTGGCCATCGGGATCCTTTCTCCTTCCGGTGAGGTAAGTAGTACTTCTACTCCGGCTCCATTCGAATTAACTGCTCCGTCGAAGAACATTTTCCACGGTATAACTTCGATTGCGTTCAAGTGCTCATCGGGGAAATCATAACTTATCTCTTCTTCCTCTGCATTCAGGGGCTGGTTGGCCAGAAATTCTGCCACGGCCCTCCCTTTGATAACCTTCTTCATCACATATTCAATGTCAAACTCGGACAAAATTAACAACCATCTGGCTAACTTCCCCGTCAAGGATGGAGTTCGGTATAGATACTTCACGGGGTCCATCCGAGAAATAATGATCACTTTATACGATTGGAAATAGTGTCGCAGTTTCTTTGTCAACCATACTACTGCCACACATGTCTTTTCGATCATGTTGTACTTGAGCTCGTACTCCAGGAACTTCTTACTCAAATAATACACCGCGTGCTCCACACCGGTGTCTCCCTCTTGAGCCAACATTGCCCCAATAGATCGCTCCTCAATCGCTACATAGAGGAGAAGCGGCTTTCCTAGTTTAGGCGGTCTCAGCACTGGCGGATTAGACAAATAGCTCCGGACGCTCTCCATAGCTTGCTGACACTTATCATTCCAAACAGCGGGTTGGTCTTTCCTTAGCAACTTAAAGATTGGCTCGCAGATTGCGGTGAGTCTTGCTATGAACCGACTGATATATTGAACCTGCCCCAGAAACCCTCTCACTTCCTTCTCATTTCTCGGCGCCGGCATCTCCTGTATGGCCTTCACTTTATCAGGATCCACCTCGATTCCCTTATTTCCGATTACATAGCCTAAGATTTTCCCCAACGAAATGCCGAAAAAGCACTTCTTCGGGATTAGCCTTAGCTTGAATTCTGCGATTCGGGCCAAAAACTTCTCGAGCGCGGCAAAATGCCCTTCTCTTGTCTCTGATTTGACCATCATATCATCCATGTAGACTTCTACCTCCTTGTGTATCATATCATGGAACAGTGCTGTGGCCATTCTCTGGTAAGTTTCCCCGGCGTTTTTCAAACCAAACGGCATTACCCTGTAACAGTATGTCCCCCACTCAGTTGTGAACGAGGTTTTCGCTTTGTGCTTTTCGGCCATCTGAACTTGCATGTAGCCCATGAAACCGTCCACATTCGTGTGTAATACACTTGACGCTGCGTTGTCGATCAATACGTCGATATAAGGTAATGCGAACTCATCCTTGGGGCATGCCTTGTTAAGATCTCTGTAATCAACGCACATTCTCACTTTGCCGTCCTTCTTTGCGATGGGCACCACATTTGCGACCCAAGGGGGATAGTCGATTACTTCGATGAATCCTGCTTCTAACTGTTTCTTCACCTCCTCTCTGATCTTATCTGCCCATTCTGGTCTCATACGTCGGAGCTTCTGCTTTACGGGCTTCGCTTTGGGGTAAGTTGGAATGCGGTGGGTTACGATTGATTGATCAATTCCAGGCATGTCTTCGTATGTCCAAGCGAATACAATTTCGTATTTTTTAATTATTCTCTCAAATTCTTTTCTCTCTTCAATAGTTAATGCTTGAGCAATTTGTATAAGTTTAGGATTTTCATTCGTACTAAGATTGAAAGTTGACATTTCTATTGTATTGATTTCAAATGCAGGCATGTTATATGAATGAGAATGCATGGAATGATCATGATCGACATCAAGCAAGTAAGCAAAATCAGAATTCATTTCATTGATAGCATGGGTCATTACATCATCTGACTCAAACAAAGCAGTAATACAATTTTCATCATTAGGGCCTTCGGACTTCTCGTGAATTTTGGAGGTACTAGGCTCATCTCCCGCTCCCGCAGTCGCTTCGATGGTGATGACCTGCTCCTCGGCATTTAAATCCAGCATCATGATCTCCTCGAAAAGCAGCTCGCCTTTCTTTTTCCCCAGTCGGCAACATCATTGAAGATTTCGAACCCTGGCAGAATCTTCCCTTCCGTGCTAGTCCATGCCTCAGGGGTTCCTGAATATGCCTTCCCATGCCCCTCGCTCACAAAATACTTCCTCAAGCCTACTTTTCCTTCAGCACTCGCATTGGACGGACTCCCCTGCTCATATCCCAAACCTCTCCGGGTTTTCTGACTCTTAAAGTCCGGAAACTCTGGCAGCCCCTGATGGTATGCTCCTAAACCCATTCCCGGGATGAAACCTCCCTTCATCATTTTCACCACATTGGTGGTCATGCTCGACTCGTAAATCCCGGAGACTTGGAATCCGGAGAAAAGTTGAGGCTCAATTCCCAGTGCTGCCACCGAGCTCAATTTCTCAGCTCTAATTGTTACTATCTCCTCCCCGAAGGGGAACTTAATCATTTGGTGGAGCGTGGAGGGCACACCTCCTAACTTATGGAACCAAGGGCGTCCCAACAGCACAGCAAAAGTTACCGGGATATCCAACACCGTGAACTCAGTTTCTTCCTCGTGCGGCCCCACTTTCAACTTGGCCTTGAAGACTCCTTCAATGTGCCTACGGCTGTCGTCATATGCTCTAATCACTGTTCAGAGGCCGTCAAGTCTCCTCTTTCCACTCCCAACTTCGACAAGAGTTTCAACGGACAAACATTAATGGCCGATCCATCATCGACCATCACACAGCTAGTCTTCTTCCCGTTAATTTCCGCTCGGATATACAATGGCTTATTATGAGCCTTCCCCTCTTTTAGGAGATCCTCGTCGGTAAATGTGATCTCAGTCTTCTTTCGAGCCATAATTGCCCCTACTAGCGCTGCCGGCTCAGTATCGGTGGAAATAACCAAATTCTGCAACTCCTTCATCAGGTTCTCACGATGGTACTTAGAATGGCATAAAACTTCCCAGACCGTAGACTTAGCTTGCGTCTTCTTCAACTGCTCAAGAACTTGGTCATCGGGCTTAGGAGCCGACCCTTCTCCAATCTCAGTCTCTACCATTGGTGCTTTTCCCCCGGCCACATGACCTGATCTCGTCATTACCGCAATTTCCGGCTCATCATCCGATTCGTCCCAAATGTTAATAAGAACCCTTCGATTGGCATCCTCCTCGTCCGAGGAACTCTCCCAAATGTCCACGACCATTAAATCCATGACGTGAGGAACACTCGGATTCAGGAAAAAGGGATCCGTCGATCCGTACAAAGCCCAACCTATCAACTCATCATAGTCACGGAGGGACACCCGACTCATCCTCCTTGCGGCCAACGGAATAGCACCTTGTTGTATGCATATAAGCTGCACCTTATCGCTCATTGTCTCATTACACTGCTCATAACGGTGCCTCCACCTTCTAGCATAATCCACAAAATGTTCCTCGGGAAATTGCCTAATCCTGTCCAGATCATCCAGGGATCCCGTCCATGGAATGTACATTTCATATCTCGCCACAAAGGCACTTCGGAGCGGTATCCAATGACCCATCTCCTCCTCTGATAGACCCTGATGCCACAATAAGGCTTCACCCATCAAGGTTTCCGGAAAATGTTCATGCAACTCACACTGCGGAAATCCGGCGTCATACATATGATTGCGAAATATCCTCGCATGCTCCACAGGATCCTGGTATCCACCATACCTAGGCATTGCTAACACCGCATCAGGTGTTTGGTAAGACGGGGAATCAGGGGTTTGCTCTGCCAGCATCCATACTGTATACTCCTTGATAAATCTTTTCGTCATTGCTGCCCAATCGGTCTTAACATACATCGGCAGCGACATGTACCACATTAACGGTTCACCCATCAACGAATTACAAAACAAGCTAGTGATCTCTTCTTCTTTAAAACCCAAGGGTGCCATAGCCGACAAGTAAAAATGAAGGTGTTCCATAGGATCCTTATTGCCATTATACTTGCTAACCCTCGGTAGCGGACGCTTGATAGGTCCAATCTGCATTGCGAAGCGCTCTGCGGCCCTGTCCTCGGCTCTTTGGTACTTTTCTAAGAATAAATCTGATAATTGATCCCAATCATGCTTGCAAGAGTCGGGTAATGAGTGGAACCATTCCAAAGGCACGCCTACCAGTGAATGATGAAACCACTGAGCAATCTCGTCTACTCCGAAGGATTCAATAAACATGTTGTGCATATATTCACGCAAGTGCACCTCGGGATCTCTTCCTCCACTAAACAAACTCAAATCTGGCACAATAGTCCGAGACGACCCTTCTCCGGTCTCTTTAGCACTATCCTCATCATATGGTGCTCCACCATCTGACCCTTCTTCCATCGGTTCATCCTCTCGTTCCTCACCCAAGAAGAACACATACAGACCTTTTCCCACATTGCTTTTTTCGACGGAGTCCAACAACTCCTCTACATCTTCCTCAAAGGATTCCATCACTACAGTTTCTGTCAAACCAGCTCCGATCACGCTCACCCTATAATTAGGCAATGGATTGCGCCTAACGGAAGGGTTTGCTGACGAAGGATCGGCTATCTTCTTCTCCTCAATCAAATCTTGGATTTCGTGTTTCAGCCTCTCGCAATTCTCAATCGTATGTCCATAACTGCTGTGGAACTCACAGTACCCTCTAGCCTGAATCTGCGGAGTAGGTTGAGCTTTGTTATACGGGGTAAGGGCTTTCAACAATCCCTTTTTCTGTAGACGCTCGAAAACTTTAGCATAGGTCTGATCGAACTTGGCGAACCGCCTCTTTTCAATAGCATTAAGATCAACCACTTTCACTGCTGCGGATTCCGTACTCGCGCTAGGCCCTCCGGCACTATATCCAGACTTCGTCCACTTGGTATAAGCTTTCTTCGGCTCCCCATCACCTTCGACAGTCAAGGCACAACTATACATCTGATTGAAATCCGTAAACGGCATATACCGCAACTCATTCTTGATATACGGCAACGTGTTGCCAACCACCATTCGGATCTGATCCTGCTCGAGCGGCTTTTGTTTCATCACTGCGGCCTTAGCCTTCCATATTTTCACAAAATCGGAAAAGGATTCCCCAGCCTGCTGCTTAGTGCTCTCTAATTCTTTCAAAGTGACCTCCAGCATGGTGTTAAAGCTATACTGAGCGATGAACGACTTTGCTAATTCCTTCCAATCCCTCTTTGTTACCATCGGCAATGCATGAAACCATGTGAGGGCAGCCCCCTCTAGATAGGTGTTAAACAGCCCCAGGACTTGATCCTCAGTCAGGATCGTGTGCTTCATCATAGCAACATACTGATTCATGTGAGCGGTGGGATCTCCAGTTCCATCGAACTTTTTCATGTCGGGGAGCCGAAATTTCAAAGGAAAAGCTGTTGCCGATAAACAATTCTTCAAGTTATAAAAGTCCTGACTCCCGGAACTTCCTCCGCGCAAGTCCTGCACTTCCTGTGTGATGTGTTGCTTCCACTCCTCTTCCTTAGCTTTCTCTTTCTCTAACTGTTTTCGGATATAATCCTGATAATCCTCCTCATTCCCAAAGCGAGGGCCATCGTTCACCTCATTCTCAGCACGCTTACTACCACTCTTGTTGTCCTTCAGTGCTAACTCAGCTAGCTGGGCCAAGTTTGCGGCCAGCTGATCATTGATATTGTTCACAGAATTCTCCAATTCAGCCACCTTCTCGTCGGTGGCAGACATACTGACGGAAGACTGAGTATACTCGGATGAAGATGATTCAGAAGCCACAATTACTGATTCGGAACTGTCTACTCGCCGCTGATCAAACTGTCTGACAAGCCGATTACTCTCGCGAAACCACAATCGCTTAATGATGACGTCTGCGCGAACGGTATCCATTAGTATGTATGCATGATTTTTATATGCATGATTCGTGGTGTGTGCGTTTATTTATTTATGATTATAAGATAAGAAGAACAAACGTTAGTTCTATTTACATATATCACAACATCTCTCTTCCACCCTTATTCCTCCACACACTCGTCGGTCCAGGTCTCTTTTTTAGGATTTTGGTTTTTGGCTCACATTGCGGTCCAGGGGACGCGTGATGCCATCGATTATTGCGGGAAATTAAATCATTCATCAGACAACACAGTTCGTTTTGACGTATCCACGTTTGGTGACTAAGAAATTGACCAAGTTGGATTGTCCTTTCAGAATAACTCGTCTTTTGTCCTTTTGCGAGACGCATTAATTCGGGTTTTGACTCCCTTTGAGCGCATCTCAGTTTTTAGATGTGGTTCGAGTTATTCTTCTAGTTCAATCGTTCGTTATTGTCGATGACTCGTTCCCTTTTGTTCGCGTGGGTTCGTGTCTCGATTTTGGATTACAACGGGATCTTTTGGATCTATCGAGAGACGTAACCACATGTTTATTTAGTGATGGAATCACTTTTGGATTTTATTTTAGGGAACGGACTCATCGCGTAACGCGTTTGTTCTTAGCGTCGAGGATCCGTTTGCTCATTTTAGCTACGTGAAAAAGACGGCGAGTCTTATTTTGAGCGCACGGTGACCTTTCGGCTAGCAATAGTTCGTTGTTCTTCCCAATCCACGGGATATATCGTCTTAGTGTGGTTATAGAAAATCAACGTTTCGTTGAATCGCATGCTTATTCAAAGCGAGGACATCACCGTTCTCTTTCCTTTAGGCACGAATTAAGCAAACACATACATCGGGCCATATTTCTTGCAGTTTTGGTAACGGTCGAAATGATCGAGTCGTTAGTCAAAACCCGCAGTCTCGTCCATATGGAGCAATTATATGGTTTGGCTTAATTCGGCTTTGTGATTTTAAACGGGGTATACACTCGTTCGAGGCACGTACTCAACGACATTGGTTTATTTTCTTTAACTACTCTCGGTATTGATATATATCGTAGATTCGGAATGATTTTGGTCGTTTAGTTCATTTTTGTCTTTTTATTTTCTTAGTCACCTTTTGCGGACACGTCCATTTCTCTTAAGAATGACACAAGGCATAACGTAAGAGCTCGTCTTTTATTCGGAAGGGACGGGCTACTTGTGCGAAACTTTTCACGTTACAACAAGGTCATTCGAAATAGAAATGTTCTTCATTTTCGTTTCGTCGTGATCTCGTTTTATCCCAATTTATCTAAAGAATGTGAATAACGGCTACTATTAATATAGTCTTTTGTATCGAAATGTAACTATCCTTAACACCGAACCGATTCATACTAATACGTGCTTACGTCATAACGTATTTCTTGAACACGTGCCTTTGTCGGGACACCGAAAGGGACAAGGCGGGTCGCACATGTTCATTCATACGAGATAACTAAGTGGTCTTTAGTTCAAATCGTTTCGATGTTTTAGGGTAATTAGTATGTCGATTCATGAGTATATATTAACGCATCGTCTCATTTTCTTTACATATTTTAGGATTAGACACGTATCATGGCGGTTTGAAAACACGAACTGATTCATTTATCACATCAAAAATAGTAACGGGTAATCCTATGGAAACTTCTAAGGCTACTATATGATGACACGGCTGACCGCGGGACCTCACAGGACCGCACAGATTCACCCCTAACGAATGGATGGGGACCCTCTGGCGCCTTACTGTAAGGGGGAACTTACGCTAGCCTCTTTCGAGCGACGAATGGACTCTCGCTAGAGGTTTCGCAGAAATTACCCAAAGGGTTTGCAATAATGCATATGAATGCATACGAAAAGAAGTAAAACGATCCGTCCCCGTTAAGGGCTTAATACACGCCTTCCGGAATCAAATTTCTCGCTTCCCCAGCAGAGTCGCCACTTGTTAGACGAGGTGTCGCGGCCTAATCTCCCGGGCGGACCGGGGGGTGGACAACCTCATGGCGACGTAAGCGGTGATTGGCGCCAAAAGCAACCAATCGTGGAATCAAGCTGCTCGGCAGGACCGGAGCTCGGAGATATGGAAGAGTCACCACCCACGAATGGGAAAATGAACAGCGATCCCTTGCGGGAGACCGGTGTGGGTTCGGGAAACTTAGGTATGAGACGAGAAGGCTAGCTCCTTTTCAGAGAAAGGCTACTAGGCACCCCGTCATCGCCCGGTTATGAACCACCGACCTCCTACTCAGCATGTTAGGCGATAACGGACTAATCGTATACTTCTTTAAGTTTAAAATTCATTTGAAACCCTTTTCTTTCTCTTTTTAGAAACCGTTTTGAGCATATATTATTGAAAAGCCACATCAGTAAAGAATCACCCATTTATGTTTATACATACACAAAGAGGGGGAAGAAAGAATTGATTTATTTACACCCGTATTAAATGTGATGTTGTGTGTTCATTCTACATTAACTTATTTCCCCCAAAACGAGTTCATTTACATGGTTCGCACCTTAATCGCCGTTGGAACGATTTAGGTGCGTTTTAAAACCTCGTTTGATGAAATTTACCCGAATCGCCGTTGAAACGACTCGAGTATTTGAAAACGTTTGAGATAAAAACCTTTTAATGAGAAAACATGGTTTAAACATACAAGTCAGTTTTATTTTGTACAAATTCTTTGAGAAAATGATTCAAAACTCTATTATTCACAAAGAAAACGATTTTAATTACAATGATCATTTAATCCGCCTTTGGAACGGATTAAGGTTTTAAAACGTGGTGTTTTGAAAAACGATTTGAAATATTAACAAGAATGACTCTATTTATTTACATTAGAAATCTAAAAACTCATTAGTTTAAATAATTCAATTGAAAACTCTCTTTTTGTGATTTATTTTCCCCACTTATTTAATGGACTCTTTACTAATTATAATTACCATAATAAACCCATTTAAACCACCATCCATACTCAAACAAAGTCCACTTGAAACATGGACCCATGATTAAGCCCAAAAGAATAAAGAAAGCAATTCTAACATATATATATATATATATATATATTTAAATCAAAAATAGAATATGAAAATAAAAGTTAATACAAAAGGAACTATATGTATATAAAAATAATAGGTACAATATATCTATACTTTGAAAATGTGAAAATAGTAAGTAAATCCTATAACTAAGAAAATAACATTTACCCCAAAAATAATTTCATTCACTAATCAAGATAACCCAAATATCCCAAAACTATATATATATATACATAACTAATATAGTTTTAAATATAAAAAATGACACATACTAACATTTATCCATTATTTCTCAAAATATCAAGTAACTAATATTCAAAACATAGCCTAAATCAATAAAAAGGAAATACATATATATATACTTATACTCATATTGTAAAATAGAATAAAAATGATATACAAATATTCTAAAATAAATATATATGCTAAAGTTCTAAAATAATTTAAAAAACATATATTACGTAATTATACATATATATACTAAGGATCAAAAGCTTAAAAGTTAAGAAAAAGGGACTGAAATGGTATTTTTTACATTTTGGCAGATTTACCAACGGAAGAATTGGTAAATTACGGCAGCACTCCTAAATGTTTCCAGATTTATTCAACAGCTTTAAATTAAATCTAATTCAATCGTTTTGGATTTCCGAACTACCAAAAATGGATCATAGTCGAAAACGGAAGTTCCTAAAACGACGTTTTTATTTTAAAACATTATTTGGAAATTTCTTTTAAATTAAAAACTTGTAATTACAACGTTTTCGATACCCGAACTACCTTTTATCGGATCACGGTTCGTATTGGGACATAAAAAACGTGGTTTTTTATTTTAAAACAAAACCGAATTTTATTTAACACGACACGAAAATTAAATGAATACGTTAATTAAATAAAATGTGACAAAATAAATAAATGACTAAATGAATAAAAACTATAGCATAAAAATAGAAGAAGAGAATAAATTAAATAAAATAAAGAGTCGAGTCCTCGGATAATACCTTGAATTCGGTATCTGACAGTTGAAGTCGATTGATTCCACGAACCGCGAGCTTCCGTTTTTTATGAAAAATTTAGTAAAAATTGAACTTAGGGAATTTGGAGATTTTCAATTTTTAGGAAAAAAAAATGTTTTGTCCTAAAAAAAATCAACTTCTTCTCTCTAGAAAAAATATTCTAGTGTGAGAAGCTCCCCCTTCCCCCTTTTTTCTCTCTTTTTTTGCATGGGGATCCGTGCCTTTTATAGGCAAACGGGTCCCCGGACCAATGGGCGACGCCCAAAAGAAATTGGGCGTCGCCCATTGGGGTTGGGCGGCCGCCCAACATTTGTTGGGCGATCGCCCAACAATCGTTGGGCGATCGCCCAACGGCGTTGGGCGAGCGCCCAACGGCGTTGGGCGAGCGCCCAACGCTGGTTGGGCGCCCGCCCGATGACCCTCGGGGCGTGCCTCGAGCCATCGGGCGTGCGCACCCTGCGGCCGCCGAGCGCGCGTCCCGCGCCGCCGGACGCTCACACGTCGCGGCCGCCGAACGCGCGCTTCGCGCTCCCGGGCACGTGCGCTCAGCGGCCCACGAGAGCGCGCCCCGTGCCACCGAACCCGGCATTGCTCGGACGTCGAGAGCGTGCCACTTGCGGTGCGTCCGATGGACACCGAGCGCACGTCCCGCACCGCCGAGCGGGCGTTCGACCATTGTCGTCCGCGTGCCGGATGCCGCTAAGCACCCGCGCCGTGCCGCTAATTTTCCTTCGCTTATTATTCTTTATATATTTTTCAAAACTTCCGAAATCAATCACTTCAACCGTCTTGTTTTCAGGTTTTCGTCACAGGTCCTCCGACTCGGTGTCTACAACTATCCCAGTCTACATATATTGACAAAGTCCTAAAGCGTTTTGACATGCATGAATCGAAAAGGGGTAACTTACCAATGGTCTATGGTGTCAAGTTATCAAATGATCAGTGTCCTAAACCGGACAGTGATAAGGATCGCATGGCTGTAATTCCTTACTCCAGTGCGGTTGGTTCGATCATGTATGCCATGCTTTACATTAGACCTGATGTGGCATTCGCATTGAGTATGACGAGCCGCTATCAAGGGAATCCAGGATTTGATCACAGGATTCCTGTCATGAACATTCTTAAGTACCTTAGAAGGACCAAAGACATGTTCCTCATATCTGGACACGGAGAATTGAAAATTGAAGGATATTCAGATGCTAGTCATCTGACTGATGAAAATGATTATAAATCCCAATCAGGATACCAGTTTATCCTGAATGGAGGTTCAGTTAGTTGGAAGAGTTCCAAGCAAGGAAGTGTTGCTTTCTCGTCGACTGAATCAGAGTACATCGCAGCTGCAGAAGCGACAAAGAAGGCAGTTTGGATTAGGAAGTTCATAAAAAAACTAGGAGTGGTGCCTGACATTGTGAATCCCATTACACGGTACTGTGATAACAATGGAGCCATTGCACAAGCAAAGGAACCACAGTCTCATAATGCATCCAAACATTATCTCAAGCGATATCATCTCATTAGGGAGAGTATAGCCAGGGGAGATGTGAGAATAGAAAAAGTGCCTACTGAGGACAACGTTGCAGATCCGTTGACCAAGCCATTACCACAAAGAGCTCACGATAGACATCTTAGTTCTTCTGGTATTAGTTTCAGAAACAATTGGCTTTAGTCTAAGTGGGAGAATGTTGGAGTTTAGTGTCCTAAATACAATTGTTTTAGGATATAAATATTAATGAATAAATTGTTTATTTAATCATTTGTTTAATCAGATATATAGCACTAAAATGTAACTATATATAAAGGCGCAAATCTTTCATTAAGAAAGTAATCCTAAGTTTATTTAAGTAGTTGTAAAGTGTTCATACAAGCATGAAGTGAGACTATACTTTGCAATAGACCAATAGACTTAAAACCAACCCAAGTCAAGTAATATGTTATAGGGGTTGGCATATTACTGTTGAGACTTGCATGTAACAGTGTTTTCTATCGAGACAGAAAGCTGATCTCACAAGCTTTAGATATTTAGATATCTAGACAGTTACATGGATCCGGTGAAGGAGTTCATTCGGATTGGGACCCGACTTGAGATAGCAGCATGGATTAATTTATCTAAAAGTGTCAACTATTCATCTCATTTGTATTAGTAGGTATAACTAATCCTCAGACTCAAACATTCATTAATTAGTGATTCTGGATTATGGAGTCTGGTACTTTGATCCTGTGCGAGCACGATCCAACAGGTGAGAGCCTGGGGTGTGTGAGAGTAGGGTTGGGTATAACACAAAGTAATTGCAGAATAGTTAATGTCAGATTGAGCATTCATCACTCCTGATAAATGGGAGATATATCCATATGGCCGCTTGTGCTGAATTAACTGAAATCCTTGCAAGGTGATAGAGTTAAGAGTAGAAATAGAAATTTCACTTAACTTATCTTTCAGAGTAAATTCAACCTGTACAAGTAAAACGGACTCTTCGCTATATGTAACCTTGACACGTTCCATGGTTATAAGGAATTGACCAACAGGATATAGTTGATGAAGGATCGTATTATACTGCACCTAATGCTGAAAGGTTAACGTTAGTTATCAACCTGACTTCTTAATTGCTCTGGGGGAATATCATAGGTTCTGCTAGTAACAGCTCGCGATGGTATTCTGTTATATACATGTTGGGATTAATCAGGATGAATTAATTCCAAAGGATATATACGGCTAATGGCAATGAGGAACCTAATGGGTCGCATATGGGACTTGGAACCAGAGAACGAAATTGTAATTAGCGGGACACACTGCATGGGCCGAAATTCATTAGTTAATTAGGGATAATTAATTTGATTTAATAATTATAATTAGATTATAGTTATGAATTAAATTAAAGGATTATCTGATAATATTAATTAAAGGTTTTGATGTGATTGAAACTCTAATTAATTATCTCTAACAATAACTAAATTAGTAATTTAATTAGTAATATTATCTAGATATAATTAGTTATTGTTTAGATAATAATAAAGTGTTTATTTAATTATCTAATTAGGAATCCTATTCCGAATAAGATTCTAATTATTTAATTACCTAACACAACTGGGATTAGGGTTTTGAGAAGTCTATAAATAGACTCCCTAACCCCAATATTTCGACCAACACAAAAGAAAAGGAGGAGGAACCGTTCCGTCTTCGTCTCGGCTAATTTACATTATTTCTTACTCTCTCTTTGATCTCGTATCGATATCTGTTAGAGGCAATCATTGCGATTGCTACTTTAAAGGTTGATTACTGATTAGTTTTGTTTTTCTGTGTTGAACAAAACGTTCGTTACTCACGAGTTGATAATAAGAAGTTGTGGGCACTTCGTTTGCAATCGTAGATAGTTCTTCACCAAAGGTATTACTTTCTATCCCTCTTTATATGAAATAACAATTAACAGATCTTGGAAAAAGGAAATAGATAAAATAGATAAAATTTTATTATTCCGCTACACCTAGGCTTGTCTATTTTCCTACATGTCAGACCATGGGGCGCTTCAGCCGCTAATTCTTCTCGCTGAATCCTCGAATAGAGATCGCTGAATCCACTATCAGAGTGTAAACTCATCTTCGAACAATAATCGAACTCTAAACTATAACTACATATTGTATCTCAAACTATTTACACAACTTGTATCTTTATAACAAGTTTGTGTAACAAAACTAACATAAATTAGAACAACTAACTGAACCAACTTCAACAACATGAATTCTGAAATGAAACATCTATTTATAATTGCTGAAAGGTTGTGTTTGAAGTGTCGTGTCTGCTGGTGAAGAGTCGCTTCTATCCGGACGAACAAATGCATTGTTTCAAATTAAAACATGTGAAATCTATACTGAAAACTTCGCTGCTGCTACCGAGATTCTAGAATCTCAGTCGCGACATGGGGCTGAGGGAGATTTGCTGACGGATGTGTATCTTCGAGACTGAAGGACGCGTGCGCGGCTGAGATATCGGGAATCTCGGTCGCGACACGGGCTTATGTTCCCGCTTGTGATCGTTTCCTAACTCCTTGTATCGGTCTTCTGAATTCGTGCGTGCTTTTAGCTCGTTAATGTGATTTCTCTCTCGTTTTTGCTCCGTTTTAGCTCCTATTTGGATTGTACCAAATAATTAAGTACCTTGCACAATAGAAACAAATATTGACGTAAAAGTATTCTAAATAAATATAACTAACATGATTTTAATACAAAACTAACGTAATTATTAATGATATTTTAGGTATATTTTGGGCTTATCACATATCCGTAGGAACCCAAGTGAACACTCTGCATTCCTCTTGAGGCTGGCAAGTATTTCATCCTTTACCGCTTCTGTCATTCTGCTTCCAATGTACGTTATTTTCTCTGGATCATCTTCCTTTAGTTGTATTGCTTCAACTTCCTCAAGTGGCTTTGGATTTTTCTTATCATCAGGTTCTTCTGAAATTGTCATCGTTTCTTCACTCACACCATGCTTTCCTTTCGTGGAAGAAACATAGCAGTTGCGGGCCTTCTTTTGATCTCCTCTCACTTTTCCTATGTCGTTTGGTGTAGGGAACTTCATCAACAAGTACCCTGGTGATATCATGGCTCCCATCCCGATAATCCGCGGTCTTCTTAGTATCACATTGTAAGCTAGTGATGTTGGTCCCTTGTAATGTGAGAATTAGTTCCTCGGGGGGGGGGGGGGGGGGGGGGGTTAAGGAACTATTTAAAAAATTTCTCTTTAAAGGCTGACTTGTTTCTTTTAACACTTACTATTTTTCACTTAGTTGTTTAGCACGGTGATATTGAGTGGGGTCAGAGGCAGCTTTAGTTAATCAAAGACTAAGGCTGCTTCTAACGTTGAGTCAAGAGATAGCACTAAACAGTCTATTCCTGAGCTCAACACCAAATCACACAACTCAATATATATTCAGTTAAGCGTTTTACTGAGCATAATAAAAAGCAAGCAGATAAGGAGTTAAGGGTTAGAGAATGTTACTCAGCAGTTTTATCCTAGTTCGGCCTCCTGCCTACATCTAGTCCCCATAATCCTTTCGAGCTTTAATCCACTACTGAGCTCTTTTAGGTAGAGCACAAACCCCTTCACTCCGTGGTGACACACTTTAGTTGTGTGGCCTTTCTTCCCACAAAAGTCACAGTGGACATTTTGCTGAGGATGCCATCTACACTGACTAGTACCTTGGTACTGAGCGTTCTGATGGAAATTCTTTTTATTCGGAACCTTGAGTTGGTTCTGAATTGATGTGATGCCCTTCTTGAGTTTCTTAGAATTCTCTTGGACTTCCGAGACAAATCTATTCATGATTTTAAGATTTTCATCTTGCATGGTATTATCTTGGAGGAGATGTCGGAGGTCACTGAGTTTGACTTCCTCAATCTCATCACACCTCCTACTGAGTGCTTTTACTTTCTTGTTACATTTTTTAACAAGGGAGTAAAGATCACTCAGTGCATTTATCATTTCACTTCTAAAGACATGGAGAGATATTACCTCAGTAGCGTGCTCATCATTGTCAGATGCATAGGAGGGTTCAGGCTGCTCAAAGGCACAGGGCTCATCAATCTCATCGGCCATGAAGCAAATATTTGCTGACTCAGTGGCACCAGCTTCTGAGGATGATGACTCATCACTGTCACTCCAAGTTGCCACCATTGCCTTCTTACCATTCTTCTTCTCTTTCTTCAGAGTGGGGCAGCTTGACTTAATGTGGCTAGGTTGATGACATTCAAAGCAAGTAACTGGCTTTGAGTTCTCCTTTCTGACTTTGTTGTCAATGTACTCAGCTTTGTACTTGTCATACTTCCGGTATGGCTTCTTTCCAGATTTTTCATTCTTTCTGAACAACCTTTTCATCTTTCGAGTAAACATGGACATTTCCTCATCATCTGAGGAGTTGTTGTCAGTGGAGTCTGCCTTCATGACAAGAGACTTTTGCTTCTTTTCCTCTGACTTCTCCTTGACCTCAAAGTTTTTCATGGAGATCTCATGAGTTAGTAGAGATCCAATAAGCTCATCGTATTTGTACGTGGTCAGGTCTTGAGCTTCCTCAATAGCAATCTTCTTGGCTTGCCAACTCTTAGTATCTTCTTGACTTGCTCCTCTTCAGAGAAGTTCTTTCCAAGTCTTTTGAGCTCATTTATGATATTGGTGAATATTGCATTCCTCTTAGAGATGCCTTCACCGTCATTCATCTCGAACAGCTCATACAGCCTCATATGTTGGTTCACCTTTGATTATTTCACCTTGTTGGTTCCTTCATAGGTGACATCGAGCTTCTTCCAGATTTCTTGTGCTGACTCACATCCTGAAATCTTATTGTACTCTGCAGCATCTAGCACACAGTGAAGCATATTGATAGTCGAGGTGTGGTTTTGCAATTTCTTAAGGTCATCCTCAATCCAATTAGCCTCATCTTTGATAACCTTTATGTTATCAACAGTTTCATAGGGAACAAACGTGCCTTGAACTATTGCTAGCCATGCACTAATGTTCATTGCCTGAATGAAATTTTTCATCCCGTTTTTCCAAAAGGTATAGTTTGACCTGAAGAACAGTGGAGGCCTAGTGATGGACAAGCCCTCAGGTAAGATCTGAGTTGTTTCATTTCCTAGGAGGAAACGAGTGCTATTTGCAGCCATAATAGGGATCAGCTCAAGATAGTATTATCTTGTGAGTTGAGCTACTAGAGCTCTGATACCACTTGTTGGTCCCTTGTAATGTGAGAATTAGTTCCTAAGGGGGGGTTAAGGAACTATTTAAAAAATTTCTCTTTAAAGGCTGACTTGTTTCTTTTAACACTTAGGATTTTTCACTTAGTTGTTTAGCACGGTGATATTGAGTGAGGTCAGAGGCAGTTTTAGTTAATCAAAGACTAAGGCTGCTTCTAATGTTGAGTAAGGAGATAGCACTAAATAGTCTATTCCTGAGCTCAGCACCAAATCACACAACTCAATATACATTCAGTTAAGCGTTTTACTGAGCATAATAAAAAGCTAGCAGATAAGGAGTTAAGGGTTAGAGAATGTTACTCAGCAGTTTTATCCTGGTTCGGCCTCCTGCCTACATCCAATCCCTGGAATCCTTCCGAGCTTTAATCCATTATTGAGCTCTTTTAGGTAGAGCACAAACCCCTTACAATAGTCAGCGAGTATACAGAGTACTGTTGTCCTAAAAGTAGACTCTAGCAAGTGCACTAGATACAAGTAATATTTCAATAAGTAGAGTATCATCCCCTCAAGGATTGATGAATAACTTTAACAGAAAAACCTTATAAAACAGGTTGTTTGTGGTAACGTAACTTCTTTCTTTGGTTGAAAATGGTTTTGTATGATTTGATTAGAAATGACTAAAGGTGAACGACTTTCTACTAGTTTCTTCAAAAAATACTGATTTGTCATAATAAAATGGTGGAACAGGCTAAGCCACAGCAGGAACATGTTGCTTACAGTATAACTTTAGTCTATTTATTCATGAATGTAATATGGTGAGGCCAAGGTCTCTACTTTAGATTCACTTAAGTCAACTTCCATGTGTTCTTAAGATTTTAAGACTTAGTACAACTTCAAGCGTCCTCAAAGTTGGTTCTTTCTTGCATTAGACACGAAGCAGCATTTCATTTTTAGAAAACCCTTGATACAAACCCCTTGTATTCCTACTTTGGGTTTTGTATGTTTAATGAGAGATACATGAGAATGAAAGCAGTTCCCCATCATTCATTAACACTAAGATAAATGTACTCAAACATGCATTTAAGAGCATCATTAAACACCACATACAATAACAACATTCATTCATAAAAAGTTTAAGTTTACTTACAGCACTAGCTCGTAGCCGGCCTAGCCCATTCAATCGACTACTCACTCATGGTAAAGAGTGAAGAGCCTGAAGAAGAGCAATAACTCTCCATTAATGGAGTTTTTCTGGTTTAGAGAAATCTTCCCGCTCTCAAAACTGTTTAGCTCTTCTCCACCAAATTGTCCAAAAAGAAGTTTGCCTTCCCTCCAACTACTGTTTTCTATTTAAAGGAGGGAGGACCAAAAATAGATAAATACTAAAAATATTACAGAAATAAAGATTGTTCCGAAAGGTCAAATTGTTCCTTCATCAAAAGGGTAGTTAACTTTAGACACTTGAACACTCAAGGTCAGGATTTCTTGTCATCATGTCACTTTTAGCCGGCTACTCCTGCTACCGCCTCCTGTTCCTGCTGTCCTCCCTGGTTCTCCCCTTTATCTGCTGGTCCGATGGGTACTATCGACTTTTCTTGCAAAACAGGCTGCATGGCAGCTGTTTCGTCCTTTCTTTCAAGATCTGCATAAAGACCCTTTTTAGTCTACATTTTATGTAATCACAAGCCTTAATTTACCCCATTTATATCACATAAGGTATGTTTATTAGGATCAAATATGAGCTTATCAAGTACCTTCCTCTATATCCTATACTCAACACTATTCTACCACTGAGTGTTAAAATCGAGCAACTCAGTGTCTCCTAACAATCTTAGAATTGATAAAGGTTTTTGTTCTAAATACACAGAACACTTTGAATGATCTAAAATCTAATCTTTTACACAGAGTAAGAATGGGTGTAAGATTTCTTTGCTTTGCTTTGGCACAGAACTTCAAGTAGGAATTTGGTCAGTGTTTCGACTTGGTGAAAATCTGCATCGAATGAAGTAAATGAAAGGCCTATTTATAGTGACACCTTGAGCCTTGGGTCATTTCAAAATTCAAAATAACCATTGGAGGGAAACGACTCTAATGTCCCTTTCACTCCTTAATGCTCAGTGTCTTTGGCCAATGAGAACGTAGCCTTTTCTGTCTTGATCAGTTCTTCAGAAGCTTTTGGTTAGTATGTGTCAGGTTGTCTCTCCATTTATGGTAAAGATTCCTAGACAGTGAGACTACAACTATTCTGGCTCAACTGAAGCTTTCCTCATTTGGGTAGCCTTTGTCTCCAAGTTTGTTAAGTCAACTTCTGCCTTGTCTTTTTGTCCGTTCAACTCAGTAGCTTCGTTATGAAGCAGTTAGCAAGCCTTTTGGATCCTTCTTTATGTTGGGCTAAGTTGATCCAAAAGCTTTGGATCTGTGTTGACTTTGCTTGGGCCTTGACCTTCCTTAATGGGCTTTGGGCTTTGTTCTTAATGTCTTATTGTGAATTAAATACTCAACCAACACTTAAACAAACACATTAGTAACAATTAAATTAAAGCATTTAAATTTAATGTGTTGGAATATTTTATCTTAGGGATTTAATTCTAATTTAAATAATTTAGTCAAATCAAAATCATTATGGAAATGTGTTTCAACAAGAGATATTAATTTGACTACCATAAAATTTACCATCCTTGTGATGCTACAAGGTTCTTCACCTAGCATGATTGGTAATTAGATTGACCCTACTACTGGTACGGCTTCCTCTGAAAAGCTAAAGAGTGGAGCTGACACCCTCTTCATTCTATCTAAAGACAAGTTCATTTTCTCAAAACAATTCCAATAAAGAAGGTTGACAGAACTTCCGTTGTCAATGAGAATTCTTTCTACTGGGAATTTCATTATAATGGCTGAGATTACCAATGCATCATCATGGGGTATGACCACATTTCCCTAATTTGCATGTGTAAAACTTATGGTTTCTTCTTTTTTAACCTTTATAACATTATTGACTTCATAAGCTTGTCTGGCATAAGCTTTCCTTGATGAAGAGGATCCACCAGCCAAAGTCTCGCCTCTCGAGATAACATTTATTGTTGGGTATGCCGGCTTGTTATCAAGAGCTGGAGCTTTATATTTTTTATCATCTTTTGTTTTGGGGTACCCTCAGCCATCACTTTCCCGGTTTTCCATGTATCTTTCTCTTTTTGGGTTTCGTGGGTTTCCTCCTCTCCAACCTTTTGAAAAAAAAGAAAGTTTCTAGCTTACCTTGCCATACTAGTGATTCAATTTCGTTCATCAATTGCCTGCATCGATCAGTTGAGTGACCTTGAGTCTTGTGGAACCGACAATAGGCATCTGTAAACTTCCCCATCACACTGTCGGCCTTGGGAGGGAATGTAAAAAGCCCTGATCTCTCAATAGCTGCTAGGATGTTAGAACGAGGTTGGAGTAAAGGTGTGAAACTCTCGTATCTTGATTTAGGTATATGTCTTGATTCAGTTCTTCTTCTATTCCCCTTTCTTCCATCATCAACCTCATCTCTTTCTTTCCTTTTTTTATCTTGATTTCTTCTCCCCGCTATATATTCCTCATCACATCTTTTGATAGGATGAATTTATTAGCTCGACTAAATAAATCTCCCAAGCTTGAAGGTTGATCATAAGAGAGAGACTTTTGGAGATCTCGCGATCTTGTTCCTTGAAGTACCCCTGCAACTACTATTCCAACTTGGAGATCACGAATTTCCGAAGTTGCAACACGGAACCTTTCAACATAGTCTTTCAGACTTTCTCTTTCATCTTGTTTTATGGTAAGGAGATATGTCGCGTCTTTTTTCCTCTTGGTGTTGATGATGAATGCACTTGTGAATGCTTTTCTCAATTGGTGAAAATTGGAGATGGAACCTTCTTTTAAGCTGTTGAACCATGTGCGAGCATGATCCGACAAAGTGAGGGAGAAAGCTCGACATATTATAGCATCTTTGTAAAGATAATGCCCGTAAGAAAATATTCATATATGTAAATAAAATTCTAAAATAATTAATGAAGGTTTATTAATTTAGTAAAAGAAAATATTATTATATATTTCTATTTGACAAAAAAATTCAATATGAAATATCCGTAATAAAACAAGTGTAATGTGTTTGTATTCAAATGTTACATAAATATATATTTATATAAAAAGATAATAATAATTAGCTTTTTTTTGGGATCAATTTTAGCTAGGTTATACTTCTTCTCCATGTATTTATATACATTGTGAAATCTCTTTTAGAAAGAAAAGGAGGTGCAGCCGAAAGAAAGAAAAAAGAGTTTATTCTACATTTGTGATACATGTATTAATTTGAAGATAGATTATCATCGCTTGATATTCTAGCGTTCTGTTTCGGAATAGAGGTAAGTGGTTAATTATAAGTCTAGTTATATTGTTTGTATGTTCTTTGTATTTGATTGTTAAATTGGTAGTTGATGTGTTCGTTGATTAATGTGTTAAGTTTGTGAATATGAAAGGATTGATGATGTCTACCCTTTTTATTTTTCGATGATAATATTGATGATGTCTGAAAACGAAGCGACTGTTGTGACTTGCCTAATGAGTGCAGATCGTGGCATAATTATTTTTGTGAAATAATTATTTTTGAGGAAAACGAATGTTGGATGTCTTTGGTAAAGAAAGGAATTGTGAATAATTAAAAACTTGTATTGATGAAATATATTCAATGGTTCATTCGTGTACGTGTTGATGGTATATATGGTTGAGTTGAGATATGATTTGCTAGGCACTTGTCCTTAAGGATAGTGTCAGAGTATCTCGGAATGCAGGAGATACTTTGTGCTGTTTTTGCTACGCACCAGGGTGGTGCGGGGATACATGGCAGAGAGCGGTATCATGTGTTGTTGATTATGATGAGATTGTGATTGAGATTGTGATATTTTGAATTGACCGGTGAACCATTGGGTATATCTCTTCTTGACAAGCAGGGCCCTTGGACAGATGTTAATAAATAAATAATAAAAGTTGTGTTTTTATGTTTGGGTTGCCTATTAATTATTAAATGTATGTAGACTGAATTGTATGCGCGTGTCGTTGTGCTATGTATATAATTAACTATCTTACTGAGCCTCCCAAGCTCACCCCACTCTCCATCCGTTTTCTTTTCAGGTTAAAGGTATTAATTGACTAGCGGTTCAATTGTCAGTATGGTCAATATGTTAAACTACGTTGCAGTCTATAGTAAAAATATAGACTTATTGTAAGTTTTAAGGTGTAAAGCTTTGATCAATTAATAAATCGGTGTGTTCAAAAGATCTACTTGTTTTAATGATGTTTTAATTGTCTATTATAACTAAATGTTAATTAAATAAAACCGTTTTTTATACGGGTGTTACAATCTTCCCATCCATGTAATAGCATTACAGCCTCATAATTTTGTATATGATCATAAGGATAACCTTTTCCCGATTAGGTAACAAGTTGTGGCATCTTGAACTTTCTAGGAAGAGGTTTATTCATGATTTCCCCTGAGAAAGGAACTTTTCGTGCTGCTTGCTCTTCATTGTTTGGAACCAACTTCTTCTGTTCCAATACCTTTTTTATCATTTTCTTGAGATCTACAGTTTCTTTTGCGTTGAACATGGATTCTTTTCCAACCTTCTCATGTGCCTTCGAATTTCCTTTACAGGAACTTTCCACGACTTCATGGATTTTTATGTTGTTTCCTTTACGTTTTCTTCCCTCATGTGGCTCTAAGATTTCATCGCACGGTAACTCAACTTCAGGATGCTTTTCCTTGTTTTGAAATTCCTTGTTCCGCATCTCTTTTTGAACAAAGAGCATTAACTCTTGGAGTTGATTATTGTTTCCCTCAAATTTTTTCTTCAACGCTTCATAGGCTGCCAAGGGGACAATGGGTGGATTAGCTCTTGGTGGCCCGTGCTGGTCTTCAACGTGTTCAACACGTTCTTCTTCATTGGTTGGGCGTGCATCGTGTTCATCTGGAATGTGGGATGCTTGAGAAGGTGGAACTTGAGATCTCTTGGGAGGCATCCCTTTTGACTATGAAAAGAAAATGACGTAAGACGAATGACTTTTTGATCAGTTTCCCACAGACGGCGCCAACTATTGTAGCCTAAGCTGAACAGTAAATTTGTTAAAAAGGAAAATGATTATCAAAAGGTCCGTTGATCTTCTGAGGGAAGGCGGTCCTTCCGATCAGGCAATGACGGTAGATTTGTTAAAAGGAAAAAGGATCGTCAAAAGGTCTGTTGATCTTCTGAGGGAAGGCGGTCCTTCCAATCAGGAGATGACGGTAGATATTCCTGAGCACCGTACCTGTTACGGTGTGGGAAGCAATCTTCCCACAAACGCTTCGACGCCTAAGTCAGAAATAATAAATATAGTATTGTTTCTATTGCTCAAAATCTAACCCTTTCCCTCATCAACTGAAGGATTATTTATATCCATTGAGGAGGAAGTTACTTGTGGGTTATCAGGAAGATACGGTATTGAACGTGGGTGCAGTTACTCCGATAGATAATGGATTACGTGTACTAGGGTTATATCAGTAATAAATTACAAATTGATTCAATTAGAGGAGTTAAACTGTTATCAATCTTTTCTTTCGATCTTAGATTGAAAAAAATTAATCAAATTCGGAATCTAAACCCAATTACTTGAATTACCGCAATGACCAAATCTAAATCCGAATTTACTTAAGTGTTCAACAAAGTTTGCATGTTCGAATACTAAATTTCTTTCTAAGCATTTTTACATGTAAACGCCAATTAATAATACTTAAAGAACATTGTTAAATCAAACTTTAAGTAAAACAAACTGAAGATGGAATTGAATTAAAAGATATATTATTATTATGAGTCATAAACATCACAAGTTTAGCAAAGAAGAACAAAATTGAAATGCATTAAAACAGAGTAAGAATTCCGGGTTGTCAATCCTTTACTCTACTTTGTAGGTTCATCATGCCTTGGTTCGCCTTCAATTCTGGATCTTCTTGTTGAGTCTTCGAAAAAGAAATCTTTCGATCAACTTCGAAGCATAAACTTGACTTAGGTAAGCCTAATGTATGTAAATAATAAAATATGTAACTTTTGTGTAACTCAAATGTAGTCACTTGAAGTCACTCTTTTTCTACAGAGTTTTCCTCTATTTATAATCTTCCAAAATGTCTGGTGGAGAGGCATGTCCGTTGGTGAAGAGTAGCCTCAATCCGGATGAAAAGATGCGTCGCTTGGAGGAAGATAAGGATGGAAAAATACATGAAGTGCTCGCTGATGCGTAGGAGATTCAAGAATCTCGATCGCGACGCATGAGGGAGAGGGGGGAAGATCAGCGTGCTTCTTTCACCAGCGTGCGTCTCTGCCGAGATTCTGGTAATCTCGACAGTGATAAAAAACTTGCTTCTTAACCTCGGCAAATTGTTTCAGCTTCTTAAATGCGACTTCAAATTCTCAAACGAGATCTTACTTGAAAGCTTGCTATCTTGCTCAATTTTAATCAATTTTTGCTCCGATTTAGCTTTTTCCAAATAATTAATACCTTGCAAACAAACATCAAATAATCACGTAAAATCTTTCCAAAATAAAGTAATTAACACAAAATTTACATGAAATCAAACACAATTATGCATGTTAAATTAGGTACATTTTGGACTTATCATTTTACATTCGAGTAAGTTCAGATTCGTTTTGTATTCAATCAACCAAGGTACATTCGTCCCTTAGTTGTAAGATTTCAATATATGGGTTGTTCTTCATCTCAATTCTATCAAATTACTTATTACAGTTCAATTCTCTTCATCCCGTACTTTCTATCACATTGAATCTTAATAGTAATTGATGAACATGAGCTCACTCTTCCTTCATCTTATCCCCAATTTGTGTTTTAGTTCCAACATGAAACACTCTTTGGTTGAGATTAAAGGTGAACTATGTTTAACAACTATGGTTTAAGTCAAGTTAATGTTTAATTTGTTTTGTGAAAAGAAATAAATCAAAAGATTTAGTTAGGAGACTTTGTCTATACTGAATAACCTAACCAAGTGATTAGTATAGGTGTTGGATTGTGTAGCCTAATACCAAGCGATCAATCCAACCAAGCAAACCCTAACTTTACCTATACCCTAACCGGATAGTGCGACTTTGTAGTCTAGGTCACAACTTAGCTTTAACTTTTATTAATATGCATGCTTCCTAGTAACTTAGAGATTTTGCCTAATCAAGCATCGGTCTAATGAATTAGGAATAGAGTTGATAATCTTAGACCGAGGTTATTTACTACTTAAAGAAAGCTACCGTCTTTTAGGTTTAGTTCTTTGTCACATCACTACACGATTTGACACCATAGGAGATAAACATAGGGATCCTAATATCCCAGCTTCTCACTCATTCATAGAACAACTGACTATTAAATCATTGTTTTTCTATTTTAGTAGATTAATTAAAACAACCAACATCTTAACCAATTCATTAGTTAATATAGGATTTTAGTCGAATAAGGAATAGGAAACTAGTCTATGTGGGATCAATACCGTTCTTAGGAACATTTACTACTTAATAACGATAGGGTCCACTTGCTCTTAGGAGTTAGATAGTTTTTATCGCTGTCAATTGCGGGTTTTGTGAATTAGCATTGTCGTGTAAAATGATAAGGGTGAGCTTTTTGAGGCATTTTCTTATTGCATGCTTAGGAGGTTTCAGCATCATGATTGGGAAGCTATGGGTATTCAAGAGGCATTGAGCTGGTTAAAGGCTAAAAGTTTGGATGGAATTGAGGTTGAGTTGGATGATGTGACAGTTGTTGCTCATTTAGCTGAGCCAAGTTTCTAGTCTTTTATAATGTTTTGATTGTTGATTGTAAGATCTTGTTAAGTTTATTTACTATGTGAAAGTTAGTTTTTTTTTTGTCGTTTTACTAATGCGGTAGCTCATGTCTTAGCTAGAGCTAGTCATTCTTTGTCAAGACCTATAGAGTGGATGCATAACCCTAATTTTATGATTTGACAAGCTATGAATGTTGATCTTGTTTAATGAAATTCTTTTTACTTTAAAACAAATTGACAATTTCAATATTTATCCTTGTATAAAAACCAAAACAATTAGAGCTCACTCTACAAAAAATACTAGAGAAACATGACAGACAAGAAAGTTAATAATGCAAATCGAAAGCTACAATGATTATCGCAATGTTTGCAATACTTTGCTACCTCTGTCTCTGTTTGAGGGGTCATTGCAAAAATAAAAGTTCAAGGTCGGTAAATTTGTATTGGGTTTTAATCATTTTATATTATGTTTGGCTTTAATTATTGTTTGTTTGTTGTTATGTTTTGATTGAAATTCTAAATATTTTTGTAGTGTTAGTAAATTGGCATCGGATTTTAATTTATGCAAAAAGGATATGGACAAAAAGATAAAGAAAACTCAAAGTCATACTACGGAGGCAGATGGAAAAGCTGTAGAGCTCGGAGCATACCTCAAAAATAAGAAGAAGTAGGTAAAACATATCTTCATTTACCCACTTCTTCTTTTTTTTTTTTTAGGTATGCTCCGAGCTCTATAGCTTTTCCAGCTTCCTTTGTAATCTGCCTTTGAGTTTCTTCTATCTTTTTGTCCATATCTTTTTTGCATAAATTAAAACCCATTCCAATTTACTAACATTGCAATTTTGTTTAGAATTTCAATCAAAACACAACAACAAACAATAACTAAAGCCAAACATAATATAGAATGATTAAAACCCAATACAAATTTACCGATCTTGCAATTTTTTTATGCAACAATCCCTCAATTAGAGACAAAGGTAGCTCCATACTGCAAGCACTACAGTAATACCAGTAGCTTCTGCTTGCATTATTAACTTTCCTATTTGTCATGTTTCTGCTGTATTTTTTATAGAATGAGTTCTAACTGTTCTTTTTTGGTGTTTATACAAGAGTTAAGATGTAATTTTTCCCTAACATATATTGGAGTTATAATTTAAATTGTTGGAACAAAAATGCTGACACTATATATAATTAAGGATCTGTAGTCAATATATATGACTTTATATCAAAAAAATCTTATATATACAACAACTTTTATGCTTATGATTGAAAGTTATAAATTGAAATATTTTTCATCATTAATCCAATGTAGTTTTGGATAACTTTTTTTTATCTTACTATTATTATTATTATTATTTTCAATTGAACGGAAAGATTAAAATTCGAATAGAAGACAAAGCGAAAGATATTCACACGTACATATGCAAACATATAAATATGCAAACATATAAATATGCACATATATCAACTAGGGTTGGGCATAGTCCAATCAAATCTAGAGATTCATGAATCTCCAATATTGGATTCGAGGATTCCTATATAGAAATATATAGGATTTCATTGAGTAATAAATCTCTAGAATTGGATTATCCCAAAAAATTTGATCCAATCCAATTCGGGGATTTCAGGGATTCGGTTCCGGTCTAATCCACTCCAATGGAGAGGTTGAAAAATGTTCTTCTGTATTATTCTAGATTAGTTATAAGTACTTATACAAGGTGTAAAAAGATAAACAAGGAAATGTAAAAGCTAATAAATTTATAACTATTGACTATTGACCAAGACTATTCACTATTTATAATATTCACACTGTAAAACTCCCCCTCAAACTGGATCATAGATATTCATCTTGTCCAACTTGTTACAAATATAGATAACATAATCTTGAAGACAGTACATTTAAGATACTTTAGAATATAAAATATAATACAGGACACGCAAATTAGAAGAACAAATCGCACAAGAGAAGAGAGATGATATCGGAACATCAAGCTTTATCAGAAATAAAGAAGCAAAACTCATTTGAAGCAACACGTAAGAGGCTTGCAACCCTAGGTCCAAACAATTTTCTCACAAGGGGAGACATTGAAGCTAAAAGAAATAACATATAAATACAAAACTAGAAATTTTGCATGACAGAAATTAAAGTCAAACTAGGAACCTATAAATTCTACACATAGGGGCAAAAATTGAAGCCAAACTAGGAACCAAAAAATTATGCACACATGGTAGAAATTGAAGCCAAAGCAAGAACAAAAAAAATTAAAGCTGAATTAGGCTTTGATACAATGTTTTTGTTCCTTTGAAAAATGTAACCCAAAATAACAAAAACACATACCAAGAATTTAACTAGGCTATGTCTATATTATCACGAATTAGTTATAGATATTTATATAAGATGTAAAAAACTAAACAAGGAAAACTAAAAAAACTAATAAATTTACAACTATTGACTATTGACTATTGACCATGACTATTACTATTGACTCTTTGCATCTATTCACACTGTAACATTAATTCTAAAAATTAATTAAAAATACAATTTATAAGATAAAGAAACATAAAAATGTATTGTCATACATAACTTCAATTAAATAATATTCATTCATATAACATCTAAGAAAAATATAACAATAAATCTCTAATAATCTCTACTACATAAAACTCTTTATAATAGCAATAAAATAAATATCAAATTGTTTTAGCAAAATAAAAATAGGTTCTATGAAATAAATATTCTTAGTCAAAGTAAATAACTGAAGGCTTTAAGGGACGAGTAATGAACTCGAATTTACCAATAAATAAATTAATAGATTTAACTTACCTTTTGTAGCGTAGATCTGTTGAACAACAACGGAAGTAATCAATTTTGGCTCCATATCACTGATTTAGGAGGTTACTACACCGAAGGAGCAATCTTCATTGTTCCACGAACTAAGAGCTCTACCCGAGAAGACAATTTGATGAATTATTTCTCAAATTGATCCAACTTTTCACATTAGAAGTAAAATTGCTTTTGACTGCCAACATTAAGGGTAAAATTGCACCATTTTAAATGTTAGGATTAAAATTGTGCTCGTCTATAAATGTTAGGGCATGTTTACACCTTTTCCTTTTTATTTTGTCAAATTGTGATACGGATCGGTCTCGGGTTGAGGATTTTAATCTTAAATCCATAAAGATGTTTCTTCTCAAACCAAAGTTTGAAGGAGTTAATCCCAAAACAAGATAGAAAGCTCTCAATAATGGAGGCTATAATTTCATATTCATCAAAAAAGCTAGGTTCATTACAAAATAAGAAGTTTATATACCTCCCCCTTAGGTTAGGTGAAGACAGTGGCGGAACCAGGACCCCGGATGACCCGGGGCTCAAACATATCAATAAAAAAAATTCAAAACGTAAAAAAAAAAATTCAGAATTAACTGTGCAATTAACGGTAAATTTTCAAAGTCCAGTCCGTTAGGGCTCGGCAAAAATTTTTTAGCCTCCAACGCATTAAAACTGTAAAAATGTTATCATTTTTTTTTAGAAACTAGCATTGAACTAATAGAAAATTAAACATGTTTACTTTTTTTTAATGGTAATGACATAATAAAAATGAATATTAAATATGTTTATTTTTTTTAAAGATATATTAAAAATGAATTCAAAAGTGCGATGAAAATAAAAATAAAAGGTTCATTTAAATTAATAATGGTGACATGTTTTTATAATTATTGAAAAATAAAATTAAAATAATAAAAAAATGAGACCGAAGGGAATCGAACACAGGACCTCTTAAGCAAAAACAAGCATACTTAACCATCTCATCTACCGGTGTTCGCTATGGTTACTTTGTTTTTTACAAAGTACCGTTACTTGGTGTGGTTTTCACCATTGGATGATAGAATCCAATGGTGAAAACCACACCAAGTAACGGTACTTTGTAAAAAACAAAGTAACCATAGCGGGCACCCTCATCTACCTTCATATATTGAAATAATACTACATAGGATCAATATAATTCTTTCCAAAATATTACGAGACACCGTTACTATTTTTTTTTTTTTCTCAATTCTCGGGCGGCCAGCCGGGGCTCGAGCCCCGGCCAACCCCCCTAGTTCCGCCCCTGGGTGAAGATACTAATATACCCCCACTAGTGTTACAATTAAACAGAAGGGAAAAAGGGGAAGAATGGGATGATGGTTGTAAATGGAAAAAGGCAAAATAAAGTTAATAACAGAACAGTAAATATTGTTGTGGCAAAACAGTAAATAAAATGATTGCAGCTCTTCTCCCCTATAAATCAGCTTGGCGGAGAAGGCAACTTAATGGACTCCACACTCCGTCTATATGGTTCACACGTCGTGTGAGTCCAGTCCTAGATTCTTACAGTTTTTCGCCATTTCTTCGCATGACGAGCTATCTGGCACACCGAGTGACACGTTGTGGGGAAACTGACACGGTGGTTCTGCCCCATTCGATGTTTCTGCTCCCTATGTCGCGTTGGTGATATAGATGTTCTCATCAAATTGCAATTATTTAATTTTAAAAATCTAAATTCATAATGAACTCCGACTTTTTTTAGAAGAACTCCTATTTTAACGGGGTTGTGACGTTTTGGAATAAAAGTAGTTTAAAATTTTAGAAATCTGACAATTTTATAATTTTGTTGGTAAGTATTGCACGTGTAATAAAACTATAAATGTATTAATACAATTATGGCCTTAATTTTTTTATTGTAAATGTATTAATACAATTATGGCCTAAAAAGGCTTAAACAATACAAAATTTTAGGATTAAAATTTATTTATCATTTATTAGAATATATTTTTACTTTTACGTGTAATTTTCTTTTTATTAAATGAGCTCTTATTATTTCGTTTAGATTCCATAAATTACCATGACCGATCTTGTCACGACCCAACCCAGGCCATGACCGGCGCATAAATTAAGTTAACTTAAATCTATGCTAGTCTTAATTCTGAACTAATAGAAATCCCAAAATTTACTAACCGAATATCAAAGTCATCTCAATTACATCAATAAACCTTGAAAGAATCAAATGTGCAAGTCTAAACCTTAATAATCAAAATTCTCTAACGGATAAAATAAAGCTAAATTCTTAAGCAGTCTTCTTCAACATCAATCCAATGGTTACCTCACGAACAGAACCTTGAAAGAATCAAATGTGCAAGTCTAAACCTCAATAATCAAAATTATCTAACGGATAAAATAAAGCTAAATTCTTAAGCAGTCTCCTTCAACATCAATCCAAGGGTTACCTCACGACCCAACCCAGGCCATGACCGGTGCATAATTAAGTTAACTTAAATCTATGCTAGCCTTAATTCTGAACTAATAGAAATTCCAAAATTTACTAACCGAATATCAAAGTCATCTCAATTACATCAATAAACCTTGAAAGAATCAAATGTGCAAGTCTAAACCTCAATAATCAAAATTCTCTAACGGATAAAATAAAGCTAAATTCTTAAGCAGTCTCCTTCAACATCAATCCAAGGGTTACCTCACGAACTGGGACTTTAATCTGAAAAAGAAAGATTCAACGTGGTATGAGATTTTCGTCTATACGAGCGAAAACCTCAGTGAACAGTAGCTATAGTGTCACGGGGCCTACCGTCCGGACCCGTGCGGCGCTTACTTGTCTCCCCCGAAGTAAGCCAGCCAAGGGAACTAGATCACTCTAGCTGCAAAGATCACATGCAAGGGTTAGATAGGAACCACATGTAGTGAATATAATAGCATACATACGATAGCCACATAAGGACAAGCATCTCAATCAGGCACACACACATGGATAACATATAGGACACTCAAGAAGGAACAATACGCGGATGATGTTATTCATAGATAAGCAACAGTGTTACACCACGGGTCCCATCTCATAGTAGTAGGGGGGCAACTACTAGAGATGGTAGACTACCAACAACCGAGTGACTGTCCAGTATGACAGGTCACTCCCCCCTATAGTGTTTCTTATACCAACTTGAGTCCTACTGACAATGGCTATTACAAAGCTCCATATAACACAATAGAGTAAGTCTCTCCCCATTGTTACATAGTTTGATTACAAAGATAATCCCCCCTTACACTCTCCCCCACTCAGAGGTTCGACGTCCCTGTCGAACGGGTCTTGATGAAGTCTTCAATCTTGTTTTGGAAAGGTTGGAGGTCGGTTGCTTTCTCCCAGCTTGTTTCTTCTATTCCTTGAGCTTTCCACTTGACAAGGTATTCTGTGTGCGGGCGGCGGTGACATGCCGTTGCTGTGCGTTCTGCAAGGATTTCTTCCACTTCTTTGCTCGCAGGTGCTTTCTTTGTAATTGGAGGTCGCTTTGATTTGTTGCGCTGATCGTCTACTGTGTCTGGGTGGTACTCCTTCAAGTTGCTGACATGGAACACTGGGTGGAATGACATCCACTGTGGGAGATCCAGTTTGTAGGCTACGGGTCCCACTTTAGCTAGGACTGGGAGGGGTCCCTCGTACTTCCTGACAAGTCGTCTATCTCTGTTCCGTAGGCAGCGGAGTTGTTCGGGTCGAAGTTTGAGCAAGACCATGTCTCCCACTTGGAACTCTTGTGGACGTCGGCTTGTGTCCGCCCATTTCTTCATCCTCCTTGATGCCTTTGTCAAATGTGCCTTCGCGATCTCCTCGTTCTGTTTCCACTCTTTGGTGAATAGGTACGCTTTTGGATTTTTGCCTGTGTATGGAATGTCAACTGAATGAGGCACCAGCGGCTGTTGACCTGTAACAATTTCAAAAGGTGATTTATTAGTAGCAGAACTTTTCTGGCTATTAAAGCAGAATTGCGCCACATCCAACAAAGAAGGCCAATTTCGTTGACTGGCATTGACAAAGTGCCGAAGGTACTCTTCCAACATGCTGTTAAATCGCTCTGTTTGACCATCAGTCTGAGGGTGATAACTAGTGGACATATCGAGGTTCGACCCCAAGAGTCGAAATAATTCGGCCCAAAAGGTTCCCACAAACCGACCATCTCTGTCGCTGACAATACTCTTTGGGATTCCCCAATACTTGACCACCTGCTTGAAGAAAGCCTGTGCCGTCACTTCCGCATTTGAATATTTTGGCATCGGAATGAAAGTTCCATATTTGGAAAACCTGTCAACCACCACCAAGATGGAATCGAAGTCGCCCACTCGGGGGAGGCTGGAGATGAAGTCGAGGGAGACACTTTCCCATGGTCGGTCTGGTACTGGCAGTGGCTGTAGCAGCCCTACAGGTTTCTTTCTTTCGGCCTTGTCTTGTTGGCAGATTAGACACGTTTTTGTATATTCTCTCACATCATCTTCCATCCTTGGCCAGTAATAGTTTCGCTGGAGGAGAGCTAGCATGCGGTGCCACCCCGGATGGCCTGCCCATAGTCTGTCGTGACATTCCTTCATCAGTGTCTTCCTCAGATTAGCTGCGGTTGGTACATACACTCTTTCCTTGATTGTTATTAACAAGTCATCGCTCATCCAGAACTGTCTGGTTTTCCCTTGCTTTGCCAGGTTGATGATAGCAGTTGCCTGAGGGTCTTTCTGTAGGTTGTCCCGGATCTGTTGTCGTAATGGGGATGATAGTTGACTGTTGGACAAAGAGGCTATTCTTGTCAACTCTGCTAATTCTGACTTCCGACTTAATGCATCTGCCATTTGATTAATTTTCCCTGAGTGATACTCCAGCACAAAGTCAAATTCTGCTAACAAGCTTTGCCATCGGGCCTGTTTGGATGTCAATTCCTGTTGAGTCAGGAAATGACTAACCGCTGTGTTGTCTGTCTTTACTATGAACCTGGATCCCAACAGATAGTGGCGCCATACCCGCAGGCAATGTACGACTGCTAGTAACTCTTTCTCATGTGTGGAATATCGTCGCTCTGCATTGTTGAGCTTCCTGCTTTCAAAAGCTATTGCTCGACCCTCTTGCATTATGACTCCTCCTAAGGCAAAATCAGATGCGTCTGTGTGAACTTCGAATGGCTTGCTCATATCCGGGATGGCTAACACAGGGTCTGCAATGACAGCTTGTTTTAAGTTTTCGAAGGATTTTTGACATTGGTCTGTCCACTCCCACTTGTTGTCTTTCTTCAGCAGATCCGTAAGGTCGACAACTCTCTCTGAGTAGCTTCTGATGAACTTCCGATAGTAGTTAGCCAATCCCAAGAAGGATCGCAGTTCTGTTGTATTCATAGGGACCTTCCAATCAATTATAGCCCGTACTTTACTCTTGTCCATGCTTATCCTCCCTTCCTCAATAATGTGGCCAAGGAATTTGATGCTCGTCTGACCAAATGCACATTTGGATAACTTGAGGAAAAGTTGATTCTCCCGCAGTTTCTGAAAAACTAGACGTAAGTGCTCCTGATGCTCCTTGAGGGTGGAACTATATATGACGATGTCGTCTAGGTAGACCACCACAAATTTGTCAAGATAGTCCCTGAATACCTGGTTCATTAAAGTACAAAAAGTCGCCGGAGCGTTTGTTAGTCCAAAGGGCATAACAAGATATTCGAAGGACCCATACCGAGTTACGCAAGCAGTTTTTGGAACATCCTCCTCCCTTACTCTGACTTGGTAATACCCGGAGCGTAGGTCAAGCTTAGTGAAGTATTTGGCTCCACTGAGTTGATCAAACAAGTCAGATATCATAGGAATGGGGTATTTGTTGCGCACCGTAATCTTATTGAGTGCTCGATAATCAACACACAGCCGCAGACTTCCGTCTGCTTTCTTCTGGAACAGTACCGGGGCGCCATATGGGGCCTTCGATGGCCGGATGAAACCTGCCTCCAGCAACTCATCTAGTTGTTTCCTCAACTCTGCCAACTCAGGGGGAGCCATTCGATATGGTGCTTTTGCTGGGGCCTTCGTGCCTGGCAGCAGATCAATAGCATGGTCAACATCTCGTTGTGGAGGTAATGTCTGTGGCAATGTCTCTGGCATAACATCTTGGAACTCCCTCATCACCCCTTCCAATATCCGAGGGACGATGACACTACCTTCTGAGTCGTCACCTTTAGGGACAACTATATATGATTGTTCCCCCCTCTTTATACCTTTCTTGAACTGTATTGCTGAAATGCATTTCTTCCCTCGGATTGTGCTTAACGTTATCGGGACCATGCACGGATCCTGGTTCAAGAATAAAAGACAACCTGCTGACGCCATGGGTACTGTGAAACTCTATTTCAGAAACTCCAACCCCAATACGACATCAAAGTCATCCATGGGTGCTATTGTGAACCCGATCGTCCCTGTCCAGGGTCCCAACTTGCAAGGTACATGTTGGGCTGTTCCGCTAATCGCCTGAGCAGGTGAGTTCACAGCCTTAATCATTCCTGTCTCCCTCAACACATGGAGTCCTAAGCGGGAGGCTTCGGAGTCTGTTATGAAGTTGTCTGTCGCTCCGGTGTCGATCATGGCTCTCGTGTTCTTGCCATTTATTATCATCTCTACATACATGAGTCCCTTCTCTGAACTGTCTCCTATCTCCTTTATTTGTTTTGCTAGAGCTCCCATGAATCGAAGGGATCCCATTACCGAGGGTTCAGAAGGTTCCCGTTGCCTTTCCCTTACGATGCTCCCTTCTTCCTGGATCGTAAGTAGTGAGGCCAGAGATGATCTCTTTGGGCAATCTGCTGCCTTGTGCGATCCTGTGCAGAGGAAGCATGACATCGGCCTCGGTGTATATGACTGGTTCCTTTGTGGAAGGCTTCCTTGGGTCTGTGAGTAGGGACTTGTTGTCCTAAGTGGAGGATTCCTCCTTTCTGAGTAGTTCCCCAGGTAGGGTCGACGTTCAGAGTTGTTGGCGTTCCACGGCCGTCTTTCGCTTCCGGACGAGGAGTAATTTCGATCACCTCCGCCATTCCATGGCCTGCTCCATTTGTTAGTCCTGGAGTCTGAGTCTGCTCCGACCGGAAACTTTCTCTTCATGGTGCTACTAAAATCAGCTATGCTTTCAGCTGCTGCAATTGCTGAGAGATGATCTGTGGCTCCCCTTCTGATCACCTCACTATGAACCCAAGGTTTCAACCCCTTCAAAAAGCCAAAGAACTTTTCATCCTTTTGCATGTCCGGAATTTCTAAGGTAATGGCTTGGAAGCTTCGAACATATTCTCGGATATCGCCAGTCTGACGTAGTTCGCTTAGCCTATTTCTGGCTGAGAACTGCGCATTTACAGGAGAGAATTGAGACTTCAGCTCTCGTTTGAAGTCTTCCCATGTGTTTACTGACCCTGAACTGGTCTAGTGTCTCCACCATAGCTTGGCATCCCCCTCTAAGTACATCGGTACGACTGCTAGTCGATCCGCATCGAGGCTTGTCTTTGTAGCTGTAAAATAACTCTCCACATCGAACAAGAAGTTGTCCACTTCCTTGGAGTCCCGAGTTCCTACAAAAGGTTTTGGATCTCGAATTTTGATTTTTACGGCTCCTTGATGACTTCCCCCATTTAGGGACAGAGATTCCACCTTCCTCTGTAGTTCATCCAACTCCTGTTTGAGGGCATCAAACCCATCTCCTGTTTGATTTTGAGTTTTCTCTATCCCCTCGAATAATCTTCTTTGATCTGCTTCGACATGGTTCATGGCTATTCTCAACCTGTCTATCTCTTCCTCACCTGCAAAATGAGCATTCTCATTAATTGTGTTTGTCCCTTTTCCCCGAGCCGCACCACTCCCAGGTGGTTGACCGGGAAGGGGATTGTTTTTCGCTATTACATCTCTAATAGCCTTTGCATTCGTCATCACGAACTCAAAAGTTTCTGTTCGGGCAATCATTGCCCTAAAGATATCAGCATTAGCCACCACGGCTTGGAACAGTTCAATATTAGCCATCAAGGCCTCGGCCCCTGCCGGATTTATATTAGCCCTCCCGGCCTCGGCCCCTGCCGGATTTTCATTAGCCCTCAAGGCCTCAGCTCTTGCCGGATTTATATTAGCCACCACGGCCTCGGCCCCTGCCGGATTTCTATTTTCATCTCCGCCCTGGAGTTTCGACATTGCCTCTTCAAGGCTATCAATGCGTAGAAAAATTTCATTTGTATTGGCCCCCAGGCCTCCTCCATCTTCATCTTGGAGTCTTATAATGGCTTCTTCCATACGCTCGATCTGCCTGCAGTTTTCTATCACTGCTATAGAAAGATTATCAAGATCGAGATCCTCAATTCGCTTTTCTATGGCATCCATGCGTTTGGCGTTTGCAATCGTCATGGTTCCTCTAAGTATCGTCAAACCTGGGCTCTGATACCAAATGTCACGGGGCCTACCGTCCGGACCCGTGCGGCGCTTACTTGTCTCCCCCGAAGTAAGCCAGCCAAGGGAACTAGATCACTCTAGCTGCAAAGATCACATGCAAGGGTTAGATAGGAACCACATGTAGTGAATATAATAGCATACATACGATAGCCACATAAGGACAAGCATCTCAATCAGGCACACACACATGGATAACATATAGGACACTCAAGAAGGAACAATACGCGGATGATGTTATTCATAGATAAGCAACAGTGTTACACCACGGGTCCCATCTCATAGTAGTAGGGGGGCAACTACTAGAGATGGTAGACTACCAACAACCGAGTGACTGTCCAGTATGACAGGTCACTCCCCCCTATAGTGTTTCTTATACCAACTTGAGTCCTACTGACAATGGCTATTACAAAGCTCCATATAACACAATAGAGTAAGTCTCTCCCCATTGTTACATAGTTTGATTACAAAGATAATCCCCCCTTACATATAGCACACAGCAGAAAAGGAACAGGCAGACAAGCTGATACTTTTAAATTATGACAAATATAATTCAAAATATAGTGTTTGAAAATCAGTTAAATACAGGGTCAATATAAGATAATCAATTCAAAATGCTGACAATCAATTATCAAACATAATACTGAAACCTTTCAAAACATCAAAATTAGAATAATCGGAAAATAAGACAAAAGCTTTTAAAACACATGGTACAGTGTAACAGAGTGGTGATACTGCACACCACCAAGGCCAGATAAATGGTAAGCGCGCTACCAATAACAGATAATTGCCTTCACCGATCTTATGCATGATTCTAATGTTGACACAACTGATGACAAAACGGATAACTGACATCATGACTTGAAGACAAATGCAAAGTCCTAATGTTATGAAAATAAAAAATATAAAATTTAGACAGTTGTTCTTTAGATTTATTAAAGTGGAATTTAATTCGGTATTCATAGGCTTTTAGTAGCATCGTGGGTTTAAAGGTATAATTAGTCGAAATTGACTATGTCGGTTTAAAAATTACTATCTTAGTGACCGAAAATAATCCGACAAGACTATTTCGATTATTTAAATTTTATCAATAAAATATTTTAAGAAACTTTAATAGTTAGAGTTGAAATAGGTTCAAAATAAAAGGACTAATATTGATATTTGTCAATTAGAGTCGAATATAAAATTTATACGGATAGGCTCCTTGAAATGTCACGAGTCTAACTGAACCTTCGGCCGGAATTAACGATACTCAGTTAGCGTTACGCGTTACAATTTCAGTAACAAACATAAACGGTCTGATAGAAGTGTTTAGTTTAAAATTGTTTATATAATATTTGAGTTACTTTGAATACTTCGATTCAATTGTTTAAAATATTATATACTTTGGATTTCGATTGAATACTCTGGATTTTGATTATTTGAAGAATAATTATTATTATCGTGGTACTTTAAAAATTGGATTTGATAAAATGAGTTTGACGATTTCTTAAGAATTGTTTTTGGATTGAAGAAAATGTTGTGGTTGTTGTTATTATTTTGGACTGAAGTCCAAATATGATTTTTATGAGTTGTGATATTTTGAAAGATAAAATGGTTTTGTCCATCTAGGATTGCCCGGGGTAGGAGTTGTAAGTTGTAAGACCATACCTAAGGGCGGTATGGCTAGAGTGCACGGCTGGTAGTCCTAACGTTAGGCAATGCGAGATATAAATGAGATATCTCGATTATTGATATAATTGATGTTATGATAAGCTACACGGGTGGAATTCGAGGATGGACACACACACATACGAGTTTCGTATTACGTTTTTGCAATGTGTGATGATTTGATTTGTTACAGATTTTGATAAAAAGGTTTATTTGATTACGAGTTGGTTTGATAAAACGATTATGGATTGGTTTGAATAAAACGTATATTTGGTTACTATTCAGTTTGATAAAACGTTTATTTGTTTTGATTCGGTTTTAAACCGTTTATTTATTTTGATTCATTTTGATAAAGTGATTTATTTATATATACAATTATATACTAATAAAGTGAAGTATGCGGTTAAATCATTAGCGAGTTAATTAACGTGTCAATAAGTTAAAACGAGTTAATAAGTCAAGAGAACTACCGAAGTTAAGAGAACTACCTAAAATAGGTAGAACTACGTGGCTTTGATTCCCGGTTTAAATATTAAAAGACGTTCGGGATACGTAGGAAGCTTGATAGAATTATCGAGTCCAAACCAAATAATTAAATAAAACTTTAGGTAGTCCAAATAAATTTTTATCTATTAGAAAATAGATTTGTGTTTCAGACCGATAGACATTCGTTATCCTATTTTCCATTCATACCCGATACCGATTTGGGTCGGGTGTAACAATAATATAATAAATCTTGTGAACCCATGAAAATAAAAATAATGGAACAAAATTGGTTTAAATCCTAATTACTAATCTCTGTTTTCAATGTGCAGGAAACATTTGGTGGAAAAGGGATTGCTAGCCACTTAGAGTATCATTATAGCACTAATAGAAAAAAAGAATAAATCATTGATTTGGAGGTGATGACTTACTCGGACAAATGGATGAGCAGATAAAAGGTAAAGTCGACTCCGACTTCGACTTCGACGGCAAGGGAAAAAAAGGTTTGACGGCAGTCCTTCAAAAAGTATTTTGGAGAAAACTGTTTTCTTTTAAGAGACTAGGTTTTCACAAACATAAGATAATGACTTAAATTAGGGATTTAAAATATAGCTCTAATATAATTAAAATAACTATAACCACCTAATTAATTAATAGGTACTATAAAATTAATATATATATATATATATATATATATCTTTGACAAAACCAAGAGTACTATAAAAATCAAATACATATATATTATTTAGGTTAGGGTCATTACAAATCTTGTTAGGAAGCTCAACTTCCGTACAAATGCAAAGTACACCGTACACACACAAAAAAAATACTCAATTCGTTCTCATTGTTTACTTAAATTTACATATAGTAGCTTTTGTCATTTGTGATTTATATATCGGTCTTGGGTTAGCGGCTCTCTATTAGATTGTATGTTTATATATGTATTTGTTTTATTTTTTATTTAATTTCATGTGCTTATGTTTTATTTAATATTAATTTTCTGTTATTTAGATTTTAGTTTTGTTTAATTATTTAAAAAAAAGGAAAAATGTAGTAGTAAAAAAAATATTTGAAAGAAGGCAAGTTGTAGAGTTTAGCCTTTTAATAAGGCAAATCACACTGTCCTAGATGGACATGTATGACCGGTTCGAACTCGGACCCGATATGTAATTAGTTTATCCAAACCCAATCGAATCCGTACTAACTATGCATTATACTCGAGCCAGGTTGGGCCAAATTAAGGGAACTGATTTCCAATTCCAATCCAGCCTGCCCAACTAATTTATTTTACATTAAAAAAAATAAAAAACTTAAGTTATAATTAGTTTTATAAAATAACAATCATCAATTTATTACCTATACATGTTTTTATATTATTTTATAATGTTTTATGAAATACTAAAAGTACACAAGATTCGATTTGGCTTAATACATCAATTGTCTTAAACTTGTCCAAAAAGATTGACTGGCCACCTAAATTTATATGGTGTCTCATTAATTCCTAAATTTATTTAAATTGTCATGATTAAATCCTTAAATCTCTAAAAATGTAGTAAACAGAAAGTTAATTTTACTTTAAAGATTTAGAATAACGAATTATGTCTTTATTTTTTAAGGGTTTAATAGGCACCCAACCTTCTAAACTTGTAACTTTTTTTCACCTGGCCCCCTCAACTTAGGGGACAGCCTCTCAACTCCCTCAACTCTCCAAAAATATCACATACAGCCTCTTACACCCCTATGTTCGGTCAAAATATTGACCCGTGTAGAAAACGCGCTTGACTGTTGACTACACCAATGCCATGTGTCATTTTTTTATTAAATTTTTCCATTGAGACCCCTGCTCGGCGAGTAAGCCCATTTGTGCTCGGCGAACAACTACTAGAGATGGATTTCGATCAGAATTCTTATGCCAGAATCCCAACTCGAATCAACTCGTAACACGTGGCATTGGTGTGGTCAACAGTCAAGCGCGTTTTCTACACAGATCAATATTTTGACCAAACATAGGGGTGTAAGGGGCTGTATGTGATGTTTTTAGAGAGTTGAGGGGGTTGAGAGGTTGTCCCCTAAGTTGAGGGGGCCAGGTAAAAAAAAGTTACAAATTTAGGGGGTTTGGTGCCTATTAAGCCTTTTTTAAGTTTAGAACATTTTTACAAATTTAGACAAATTGCAACATATATCACTTTAAACAAGTTTATAGGGCAAATGGATCATTGTAAGTAAGTTGAGGGGGCAATAGATCACTTTAAACAAGTTCAGATGACTAATAGGTTATTTTAAGTAAGTTAAAAGGGCTAATAGAACACCATGTAAATTTAGAGAGGCAATCAATCTTTTTGTACAAGTTTAGGAGGTTTTGATGTATTAAGTCATTCTATTTTGTAGTTTAAAAGAAAATGCATGTGTTGTACATGGTACGTCATACGTATTATATTTTACTAAGTATATACTCTGTAAAAAATTGAATATATCAAACATTAATTAGTTTTTCAACAAAAAAAAAAACATAATATATAATATACGAGCGGGGCAAGCTTAGAACTTTTAGGCAAATCCCAAACCCAACCAATTCGATGTAAACACGGGCCTAGACTGGACCAGACCAAATATAAAATATACATATCCAAGCACAACCTGTAATGGACGGGCTGGCGAACCGGTGAGCTTGAACAAGTCTAGTCCCATATTTTCCTTGGAAAGTTTTTATGTAAAAATATTGTTTTTATTTTGTCTTTTACTGTTATTTTTAGGAATAATATGCAAAAATATCTCTAATCTTTACAGACATGAACAACTTTATCCATAATGTCTAAAATAGTGTAATTTTACCCCTAACATTGGCAGTCAAGAGCAATTTTACCCCTAACATTGACAAGTTGTGTTAATTTAAGAAATAATTCATCAAACTGTCTTATCGGTCATGAATATTGTCATCTATACTTCACGTGTACGTCATTTTATCACTCATTAATTAATCACAAATAACAAACATATGATTAAAAAAAAATATTATGTTTGTACGAGTTGGACAAAAAAAATCATACATTTCACCGAATTTATAAATATTAATCTCCAATTCTATTATTAAATCATAAAAAATATAAAATATTTTTTAGAACCAACATATATGTAATTTGTACATAATAAGGAATAAAATATATGTGTTTTATAATAATGTTTAAATTTGACCAAACTTACGTTAAAGGTAAAATTGTTCTTTGCTGTCCACGTTATGGGTAAAATTGCGCCATTTTAATCGTTAGAATAAAATTATTCCTGATTGTAAACGTTATGAGTATTTTTACAACTTATTTCTTTTTGGGTTAAGGTTCAAAAATACCCCTAACGTTTTGGGCCAGGAGCAATTTTATCCTTAACGTCTAAAATGATGCAATTTTACCCCTAACGTTGATAAATTGGGTCAATTTCAGACACTATTATAAAACACAGATATTTTTGTTCATTATTCTGCGCCAATTGCATAATAATTCGTTCTAAAAAAGGATTTCATGTTTTGATAATTTAATAATAGAATTTGAGATTAATATTTATAAATTCGGTGGATTTTTTGAATTTTTTTGTCTAATCCGTACAAAAAGACAGTATATTTTTTTATTTTTTTTCACATCCCAACGAATGTTTGTGATTTGTTACTGATAAAATGACACACGTATGAAGTGTAGATAACGAGATTCATAACTGAGAAGACAGTTTGATGAATTATTTCTCAAATTTTTTCTATTTATTAACGTTAGGGGTAAAATTGCTCTTGGCTTCCAACATTAGAGGTAAAATTGCATCATTTTAGACGTTAGGAGTAAAATTGCTCCTAAACCAAAACGTCAGGGTATTTTTACACCTTACCTCTTTATTTTTCTTTCATATTTGTTTTTTTTATTATATACAAAATTGTTTTTATGTGAACAAAACTGCCATCCCATCTATAATTGATTGGTTGGTATCATTGTTGTTTTCGTGCCGAGAAAAAACAAATGGCAACCCATTATTTAGAGATGGAGCACCACTCGATGATTGAAAATTGCAGTCCGCTTTCATAAACTATTTATATAATAATTTTATAATTTACAAATATAAAATATAAAAATATAAATTCAATTAGTTTTTTTTAATCATATAAATTCAATTAGTTTATGATGAATATTCGAAGACAATGTTTATTAAACTAGCGTTTTTTTACAATTTTAGCTCTATCAGGTATTTTTAGACTAATATATTTAAATAGCGATAATTTTCAAATTTAGCTTTAACATTTTAAGCAAAGTACATATTTAATTCTGACGTACGAAATTATATAAATTTAACCCTAACATTTCGAAACAAGTTTAACTTTAGTCTTATGTTACCGAAAATTTGAAAAAACTGGTTTAACTGTTATTTAAGTGTCACATCAAACATAGACTTGTCCAGGATCATTGGAGCTCCTGTGCTATCTCTCTTCCCCCTGCTCAGCTGCTTTGTCACAAGCTAAAGACTCTTCGTCCTAAGCTGAGGACATGGAATAATGAAGTTTTTGGCCGTGTTGACAGCAATATTGCTGCTGCTCTTGACAAACTGAGTGATGTTCAATCCGGAATCGCTAGGGATGGTTTAAATGACTCTCGTTCTGCTCAAGAATTGGAAGCTCAACGGGACCTTGACTTGCAGTTACTCAGGCAAGAGATGCTTCTCAGGGACAAAGGTCGCGAAAAATGTCTAAAGGCTGGAGACAGAAATTCAGCCTTCTTTCACCGGTCGTCTAAAATTAGGAAGGTTCAATCCTCTCTGGATAGTCTCCTAATCAATAACACTATAGTCAATGATGAGAGTGAGATTTCCCAGCACGTGGTTAACTATTATGAGTCGCTTTTCACTAGCAATTTAAGATTTGTTGACTATGATGCTATTAACTCAGTTATTCCTCGTAGTGTGACAGATTTGGACAATGAGTTCCTTTTGAAGAGACCTTTTGATATTGAGATCTGAAATGCAGTATTCAGCATGAATAAGGATAATTCGCCAGGGCCTGATGGCTTTGGTGGTACGTTTTATCAGCATTGTTGGGATATTGTGGGCTCTGATGTATGTAGGATGGTGCTCAGCTTCTTTGATTCTGGTTACATGCTTTCTGGTATGAACTCTAGCATCATTGCTCTCATTCCCAAGGTTGAAGGAGCGAATGAAATTCATCAATTCAGACATGTTGCTATGGGCAACTTTAATTACAAAATCATTTCCAGGATTCTCTCTGACAGGCTGGCTCCTATTGCTTCTAAAATTATCTCTGACAATCAGTTCGACTTCATCACAGGCAGAAGTATTCATCACTGCATAGCTGCGGCTTCGGAGGGTATCAATATGCTTAAGAAGAAGTGCTTTGGAGGCAATATGGCTTTAAAAATTGATATCAGAAAAGCTTTCGACACCTTAGACTGGAACTTCCTGCTAGCTGTTCTTGATTCGTTTGGCTTTTCTCTGAGGTTCAGAAATTGGATTCTGGAAATCCTTAGATCGGCTAGAATTTCAATTGCCTTAGGAGGGGGAATTAAAGGCTTCTTCAGCTGCTCTTGTGGCGTAAGGCACGGGGACCCTCTCTCCTCTACGCTTTTTGGGTTAGCTGAAGACTTTCTTGGCAGATGGATTAGCAAATTGATCACAGAAGGTAAATTGGACCCTATGATCTATATTAAAGACGTTGGGTTTCCCTCTCATTTACTATATGCAGATGACATGATGATTTTCTGTCGAGCCACAATGAAAAATATGAGATGCGTTAAAGAGATCTTTAACATTTATGAAGCAATTTCTGGCCAAGCTGTCATTTGGGACAAATCACATACTATCTTTGGCAATTATATCTCCTCCACTCGTAGAAATCGACTATCTGGCATTCTAGGAATTAAGATTGCTTCTCTTCCATTCAACTACCTCGGAGTTCCATTGTTTCAAGGAGCCCCTAGGTCTAGATACCTACAACCTCTTATTGACAGATTTCTCAGCAAATTCAGTCTATGGCGGGGACAATCCTTATCTTTTGCTGGTCAGCTCACACTTATTAAATCTTCTTTGACTGGAGCTTTGGTGCACTCGTTTCTAATTTACAAATGGCCTTGTGCTCTCATTACTCGAGTCAACAAGGCTGTCCGTAATTTTCTATGGACCGGGGATAGGGATAAAAGGAAGCTCATCACAGTTCCTTGGAGTATTTGCTGTCAGCAAGCATGCTCTGGTGGCTTAGGCATTAAAGATTTTAAGCTTTTCAATTCTTCCTTGATTGCAAAATTCTATTGGGATCTTTTGCAGGGTCAAAGCTTCATTACCTCTATGCTCAGGCATCGCTTCCTAGAAAACTCAGGTTTGGCAAAAAAATACATTGCAAATTCCTCAATTAGGACCTCATCGAGATCGATATTTAAGACTGTCAGGAAGGAATCTATCTGGTGGTTTGGGGAAGATTCTAGTTTAAATTTCTAGACTGATCATTGGATTGTGCGACCTGTTGCAGATCAGTTGGGAATTCTGGAAAAATTGCAGGCTAAAATCTACAGACCTATCCATGAGTACAGATTGAATGGCAATTGGGTTAATTTTTAGGAGCTACCTGATCAGATTCAGAATGGAATTATGGATATTGAGGTTTTTGGAGAATCTGATAGTTGCATATGGAAACCGTCTGACACGGGTCAGCTCACGGTTAAAAGTTTCTATCTCGAGCTTCAGCCGGGGACCCCTGTGGACTGGTGCAAATTTTTGTGGAATTCGTTTGTGCCCCCTAGGAGAGAAGCAACCTCCTGGATGCTTTTACATGGGAATCTGGCGGTGCAAGATAAACTTCAGAACCACAGGTTCTCGTTGGCGCAACGATATGAGCTTTGTAGGGCAGACAGTGAGTCCATCGAACACCTTTTTGTTAACTGTAGAGTGGCCTCTACTTTGTGGATTACGGTCTGCAACATCCACGGAGTGAGCTGCTGTTCTGGATCTAGTTTCGTTGATTTTTTTTAATGGGATCAAAGCTGTGCGCGTGAGGAAGAGCATGAGGAAAGGCTGGATTTTCTCGGTTATTACTTGCATCTAGTTCATTTGGTTCATCCGCAATAGAGCCGTCTTCGATAACGAGCTACCTTCAATCCAAAACTTGAGGCACTCATTGCTGCACCTCATCAGGGAGGGCGCTGACCCGTACTCGTCCAACGCCTGAGCCGGATTATGCAATAGTCCGATGGATTCCGCTGCCGATTAACTGGATTAAAGTAAACACTGACGGGGCTTCGAGTACTAATGGAAGTGCCGGAGCGGGAGGAATTTTCCGGAATCATAGAGGCTTTGTGGTGGGATGCTTTGCGTTCCCGATTCATGACTCGCCTGCGCACATTGCTGAGTTGAAGGCAGGAGGATTGAATCAGACTCATCTTATGCAGTGCATCTCCTTAATAATAACTCAAGTGTTGTTCCTTGGAAAATCAAGAAAGATTGGCATTCCTGCTTAGCAAAACTCTCTGACATGAATTGGAGAGCCACACACATTTTTAGAGAAGGCAATCAAGTAACTGATAGGCTTGCTGAATTCGGGCAGCCGGCTGACTCTTCTCTCTGGTGGCTCTCTGAGCCTCATTTTTGTCGGTTTTTTGTTTTTGATGATTTGTGTAATGTAGCGCACATTAGGTTTCTGTAACTTTCTCTTTCTTTCTCCTTCTCCTTCTCCTTCTTCTGTACTTTTTTTTCTTTTATTAATAATATTCGGGTTGTTGGCTGTACTGGAGGTGCCAACCTAGTTGGGATGTCCGGCCTGCCTTGGCGTCCCAACCTTCATTCAAAAAAAGTATGTCAAAAACTGAAATAGTTTTCTACAATTTTAGATGATTATTTGTAAATATATTAGTAACATAGTATATATTTTAAACATTCTTTTTTAAAAAAAAAAATTGCGCACAATGCACTTACATTAAAGAAAAAAGAAAAATCTCCACCAGACCCGGATGTGATTCGAACCCATGACCTCCCTAGTCATGACACCCTTAGTTGTTAGCATTATAACAAGTTTTTTTGAAATTGTGTTAGTAACACATTAAATATCTTAGACCTAATTGATATTTGGAAGGTCTCAAGTGAGAGTTAAATAACATTCAAATTAGTTTTTTCAAATTTTCGGTAATATAGAACTAAAATTGATATTGGTTAGAAACGTTAGTGTTACATTTATACAACTTTGTGGTACCACTCAATGGTTGAAGAACAAAAATTTATCGGTTTAAATCTCACATCTTACATTTGAAGAACAATAATATTTTTTTAATATATAAAAGAGTTATGAAGGGTAATGAGTACCCGGTATCATGTGGGGTATTGCAATACCCGTTATGGTAATGTTTTTTGTTCCATACCCGTCTCACACTCTTTTATACAGAATACGTATAGTACTATTAGGATCAGATAGTACTGAATACCCGTAGATAGAGATGACAACAAGTATTGTATTAGCGGGTACTCAACACTATTTGACCCTAATAAGACTACTTGTACCCTGTATAAAAGGGCATAATACGAGTATGGGATCAAAACCATTATCTGTAACGTGTATGAAAATACCCCCATGTACTCATCATAAATATTTTATTTAATAATAAATATGATTATTTTTTAGATGTGAGATTTAAATCACAATCTTTTGTTATTCAACCATTGAGTGATACCATTAAACTACTTTATTCTTATTGATTAAAGTTCAATTTATTCGATTTTTAGATGAATGACTTATTAAATTTATACTTTGTTAAATTTGTAATGTTTTTTGTTTTATATATTGATTTTTAATGGGACAGGAAATGAGATGCAAAAGTATACCCATTAAGGTAATTGACAGATACGGATAATTAAAAAAATAAATGGATAAAGGTTTGAGATTGATACTACCCACCCTACCCGTAGCCATCTCTATCTGCGGATATATAACCGTTATGATCTCTGGATCTGGACTACCTTTTTGTTGAACACAATCTTCTCTACCTTGGTTCAACCATTTTGATACTATTTAATATTTATAGTTATATTTGAGGGTAAATTACACCAATGGCTACTGAACTTTACTCATTATACCCATTAAACTTTATTTTTAATAGTATGACCACTAAATTTTATATTTTTGTAATATCGATGGTCACTCAACATCTCAAAACGACTATTGACGATCTCAAAATAAAAAAATAGAAGAGTTAATAATATTCTAAAGAACTTTAATTCTTAAAATTTTTTATTTTGAGATCATTTAGTTGTTGTTTGGTTAGAAGAGAGAGTGAATTTTAAAGAGAGAAAGCTCCAATAAATGTGATTTTAAAAAAAAACGTAGTTTCATTGTACATGTCGTTCTAAACAACTTTAATTCTTGAATATTTTTATTTTGAGGTTGTTAACGGTCATTTTGACGAGTTAGATAAATTAGTGGCCACCGATATTAAAAATAGGGTAATTAATTTATTAGTCCATATATTTTGATAAAACACACAGTTTAGTCCCTGTATTTTCAAAAACACATGGTAAGGTCCCTAACCTTTTTCTCAATGAACTGTTTAGTCATTCCATCTGTTTGTTAGATTTTTTACCGTTTATGACTTCGGAAATGACTAAATTACACTTTACTATTTACCTTCAAACTTTAGAAGAGGAAATCCAATTTAAAAGAAGAAGCTATTTGTATGGAGAACAAGAAAAAGAAAAGACCCAATGCTTACGAATTTGAACGATTAAGAAGAAAATCAAGAAGAAGAACACTCAAAGTTGATTTCAGATGCATTAGAGTTTAAAGGAAAAGAAAAGAAGAACGCAAATCCAAATTGACTAACAAAATCTTCATGAGAGTCTAACGGTAGGGACTAAACAGTTTATCGAGAAAAGTGTTGGGGACTAAACAGTTCATCGAGAAAAAGGTTAGAGACTTTATCATGTGTTTTGAAAATATAGGGACTAAATAGTGTGTTTTGTCAAAATATAGGGACTAATAAATTAATTACCCTTAAAAATATAAAGTTCAATGACTTTAACATTAAAAATTGAAATTCAGTAACTACAATATTAAAATAGTTAAAGTTCAGTGATCATGAGTGTAATTTACCCTTATATTTGAAGACAGGGGTTTATGAAAACAGACTGCCCTTCTCGGTCATCATGTTCCCTGAGCAAAACAATAATAATAAATCAACCAACCAATCATTAAAAAAAAAAAATTCAACCAATCAATCAATTTTTTTTTTATACAAACCAACCAATCAATTAGAAATGGGTTTACATACAAATAATTTTTAGAAAAAAACAAAAATGATACAGAAATAAATAAAAATAATGGTAATCAAGATAAATAAAATAATTGTTATTTTATATTATATTTAAAAAATAACAATTAAATAAAATTAAAATCAAAATAAGACAAAATTAATGTGAAATTTTGTTAAACAAAACATAAACACATGAAATCAAATTAAAAATAAAACAAATACATATATAAAAGGAATAAGTGTTGGAAAAATAGGCTAACGTATAGCAGCGGAAATATAAAAATTTTAACCTATTTCCATAAACCACAAAATCCGTTAACCGTTATTTCATATAAAGAGGGATAAGAAGAAATACCTTTTAGATATTCTACCTACCGTTGCAAACGAAGTGCCCACAACTCTTACTTCGAGTTCCCGAGCACAGAACAAAACAAATATAAGATCAAATTAGAATCAACCGTTGAGTAGCAACCAAAATAGATTGCCTCTAATTAATCAACACAAGATCAAGGATAAAGAAAGAAAGATGAAAATCAATTGAACGGAAAAAAGCGGTAGAAAATCTCGTCCTCGGGCTAGGGGGGTTCGAAATTCTCTCTGTAACGCTCATTTTCACAAAACGTAAACTTCTAGAATAATAAGTAAATACATTCCATTTAATATTGCAAGTCTCATTAAGTTTATAAAAATAAACCAACAAGTTTAAAATATCAAAACCGAACGTTTGAAATTTCTCATATGTGCATATAAGTTAAACTAATAAAAAAAAATCTTAATAATGACGACTCTATATACTGGCCGATCCGGACGAGTGTCACTAATCTTTTATTCCTGAAAAGTAGTCGTGGAAAAGAGTGTGTTGACGACTCAATATGATAGTTAATTAAATACAGTGTAATCACATAGCATACAGTAGTTTCGTGCCTTTAATTTATATGTTATCAAGCAGAACGGTCAATAACTAAATATTATTACTCATAGTACCAAAGGGTTCTGCTTATCATAGTCTAGTATACTCAATGGTTGCACCAGTATCTATATCATGGGCATACCCTATCGTAACACATACTTGGTACCCCATGATATATTTTTCTGGGTACCCTGTCGTAATAAATACCCGGTACCCGGACACCCTATCGTAACAAATACCCGGTGTCCTGACACCCTATCGTAACAAATACCCGGTGTCAATATTTCTCATAATCACAATATTCGTTTTTCCTCTTTTCAATGCAACCACTGAATATACTATTCTAGTTAAGCTTTCATGCTTACAACTGTGAACAATTTCTATAATCCAATTTATATATACCATATGTATTTCTCCTTCTCATGTCATCATCACTGTTATCATTCCCAAACATCTTTATACCGACATGATCTTCATCAATGTATCATGTACACATGCCAAACAAATAAATCAATCCGGTAAATTGATATCAATGTATCCACAACAGAGAAGCAAATATATTTTTCTCATATACAATAAAAATGCCCCAAATTCTGAAACAACATTTTAAATGGAATTCTATAATACAAATTTGATAAAAAAAATTATGATCGAAATTAAAAAAAAGAAGATTAAAGCCCCCATAATTTCCAGGATGCATACAATTGAAATTCGTATATGAAACAAAAGTAATTATTATATATTTTTCAAGTTTTCAATCTCAATCTCAAGGATTTGATCATTAATTAGAAACTCAGCAAAAGAAATCAATAACAATTAAATACCTTTAATGAAGATTAGCATAGGAAAAATCAATTGAAAACTCAAATCTGCCTCCTATCCTTTGCCGCACAATCCACAGCAAAACCCCTCTCCCTTTTTCTTAAAACTCCTTTTCCTTTTATACTAGTAATTTATTAGGGTTAGTTTACACCCTATTTATTTATTTATTTCTTTTTAAAATCACCCAAAAATATACTATACTCAAAAATAATTTTATAAAATAATATAACACTATATTTTATGTGGCCTCTTTTATTTTGAATAGTTTATCTGATTTCTCAGTTCAAGGGTCATCATTCACCTTTTAGGTGAATCATCTCTCAATTAAAACTTTCTGCATACACTTGGACTTGAACTCAAGATCTAGTTTAAGCGACTTGTGGCCTTCTAATTATAACCTATATAGCAATATAAATTTCTTGAAAATATTTTTAATATTTATTTTTATTAAAATAGAAATAAATTGTTGAAATTTATTTACTAGACCAAAAACTACTTCAAAAACTTAATCTTTAAAGGTAAGAATACAAATAGAATTTTAATGTATGCCACGAATAAATTTTCATAAGAATTATTTTACGGGCGTTACACACTATCTCTCTCTCTTAGTGTGGAATTCGAAATTCTCAAGGGTTGGGATTTCAAAAATCCCTTAGGGGTATTTATAATCTTCCTTGTATCTAATCCTTAGTTAGATAGAATTAGGTTATTGAATAAGAATTCAATTCGGAATAGAACTCTTAATTATTATTTATTAATATATCTAAATATAAAAGATAATAACAATAACCTTATTGGATAATAATGGGAGTAATTTAATCTAATTAAAACTCCTAACTTAGTTATCCTTTAATTAATTTAATTCATAATCCTAATCTAATTAGAATAGATAAAATCAAATTAATTATTTATGTATTTATTATACATAAATTTCGACCCCTACAGTCACTAGGCCTTATTGGGCTCAGTTGGGCTTCCGTCAATTAATTAACATCTGTCTCTCTTTTGGGTTCCAAGTCTTATGTGTGACCCATTAGGTTCTTATTGCTTCTAGTCGTATGCAACTTATTAAAATTAATTTTCAAAGAATTATATTTTAATCTTTGCATAACGGAATGATGTACAGAGTATGTGATTAGGAAGTCCGTAATCATTCCCCTAGAGCTATAAGAAGGCAGGTTGATTCTGTCGTTGACCTTTCAGTATTAGTTACGGTATAATTCGATCCTTTATCAACTACGTCCTTGAACTGAATCTTATGACTATGGGTAATGTCAAGTCACATATAGCGAGACGTTCGTTTTACTTGTTCTTGGCTGAGTCAACTCCAATTAGATAGGTTAAGAGAAATCTAATTTCATTCTTAAGCTATCACCTTGCAAGGATTTAGAGTCAAGACTTCCACAAGCAATCCATGGACATATCTCCCATTTATCGGGAGTGATAAATGCTCAATCCAATATATAACGATCCCGCAATCACTTCTTGTGATACCCAACCTCTGCTGTTCACACCCCAGAGTCATCTCTGTTAAGGATCGTGTTACAACAGGATCAAAGCGTCACATTCCGTAATCCAGAATACCAATTAACATTCCTTTGAGTCTGAGGATTATTTATACCTATTAATACTAATGAGATGAACAGGTGACAAGGATGAATCTACCCATCCTGTTATCTCAAGTCGGGTCCCCAATCCTAATGAACTACTTTTCATCGGATCCATGTAATTGTCCAGATATCTATATATATGAAGCTTGTGAGATCAGCTTTTTGTCGGACAGAAGACATTATTACATGCAAGTCTCAGCAGTGATATGTCAATCTTAAACATATTACTTGACTTGGGGTGGTTTTAAGTTTATTAGTTTATTATAAAGTTTTGTCTCACTTCATGCTTGTATGAACACTTTATAATCACTTTAAAACAAACTTACGGATTTCCTTTTATTAGACTTTATTTAGTGCTTAAAAAGGATTGCCTTTATATAGTTATAAAACATATATCTCATTAAAACAAATGATATAAAGAACACTTCATTTACATTAAGTTTGTATCCTAGAACAATTGTCTATAGGACACTAAAGCCCAACATACTCCCACTTGGACTAAAGCCAATTGTTTCTATAACTTATCCCAGTAGAAGTTAGATGACGATCATGTACTTTCTTGGTTAAGGGCTTTGTCAACGGATCTGCAACGTTGTCCTCTATAGGTACTCTTTCTATTCTCACATCTCCTCTTGCCACAATTTCTCTTATAATGTGGTATCGCTTAAGGTAATGCTTGGACGCATTATGAGACCGTGGTTCCTTTGCTTGCGCAATGGCTCCATTGTTATCACAATACAGTGTAATGGGATTTACAATGTCAGGCACCACACCAAGTTCAGTAATGAACTTCCTAATCCAAACTGCTTCCTTTGCTGCTTCCGCAGCAGCGATATACTCTGACTCAGTCGTAGAGAAAGCTACGCTTCCTTGCTTGGAACTCTTCCAGCTGACCGCGCCCCCATTCAAGATAAACAGGTATCCTGATTGGGATTTAAAATCGTTCTCATCTGTGAGATGACTTGCGTCTGAAAATCCTTCTATTTTCAGATCTCCTTCTCCGTACACTAGAAACATGTCTTTAGTTCTTCTCAAGTACTTAAGAATGTTTTTTTGATGGAAATCCAGTGCTCGTCTCTCGGATTTCCTTGGTAACGACTCGTTATAGATAATGCGAACGCTACGTCAGGTCTAGTGCATAGCATAGCATACATAATCGAACCGATTGCGCTGGCGTATGGGACTACAGCCATGCGCTTCTTATCATCATCAGTTTTAGGACATTGACGATTGTTTAACTTTACTCCATGTAGCATGGGTAAGTTACCTCGTTTCGATTCAAGCATGCTAAACCACTTTAGCACCTTTTCGATGTATGTAGCCTGTGAAAGACCGAGCAGTCTTCTTGATCTATCTCTGTAGATCTTTATACCAAGTATATAAGCTGCTTCATCAAGGTCTTTCATTGAGAAGTTACCAGATAACCATACTTTTACCGACTGTAGCAGAGCTATGTCATTTCCCATTAGTAATATATCGTCCACATATAATATTAGAAATGCTACAGAGCTCCCACTTGCTTTCTTGTAAATGCAAGCTTCTTCGCAATTTTGTTCGAAACCAAATTGTTTTATGGTTTCGTCAAAACGCTTGTTCCAGCTTCTAGATGCTTGCTTGAGTCCATAAATGGATCTCTGAAGTTTGCAAACCTTGTTTGCATCCTCTGATATGAAACCTTCAGGTTGCATCATATATACATCCTCAAGCAGGTTTCCGTTTAGAAAAGCTGTTTTCACATCCATTTGCCAAATCTCGTAATCGTAGTGAGCGACAATAGCAAGCATTATTCTGATTGATTTGGATATGGCCATAGGAGAGAAAGTTTCGTCATAATCAATTCCTTGCTTCTGACGATATCCTTTCGCTACTAACCTAGCTTTGTAGGTGCTAACCTTTCCATCCATGTCTGTCTTCTTTTTGAAGATCCATCTGCACCCAATGGGTTTTATCCCTTCGGGTGGATCAACTAAAGTCCACACTTGGTTGGTGTATATGGAATCCATTTCAAAATCCATGGCCTCGAGCCACGCTTTAGAATCTGGACTAGTAAGAGCCTCTTCGTAGTTTTCGGGTTCGTCGTCTAACACGGGAACCTCATCATCTCCCACTAGAAAACCATATCTAATAGGGAGTTCACGAACTCTTTGTGATCTACGAAGGGGTGGCACTTGAGTCTCATCTAATGGGACTGCATCGGGTTCCTCAATCGCTTCTGTTGTTTCAGTTGGTGTTTCTTGTTCATGAACTTCATCAAGTTCAATCATGCTTCCCTTTTCTGTGTCTTCGAGAAACTCTTTCTCTAAGAAGGTTGCGTACTTGGATACTATCACTTTCTGATCATCTGGATGGTAGAAGTAATATCCCATAGTTTCCTTAGGGTATCCAACGAAGAAACATTTGTCAGATTTAGAATCTAGTTTGTCGGACGCGATGCGTTTGACATATGCTGAACAACCCCATACTCTCATGAATGAGAACACGGGTTTCCTACCAACGAACAATTCATATGGTGTGGAACTAGCGGATTTAGTTGGTACTCGATTTAGGGTGAAGAGGGCGATTTCCAAGGCATAGCCCCAGAATGTCTTTGGAAGTAATGCTATGCTCATCATGGATCGTACCATATCTAGTAGGGTACGGTTCCTCCTCTCGGATACACCATTGTGTTGTGGTGTATAGGGAGGTGTCCATTGTGAGCAAATCCCACATTCAGTTAGATAATTCAGAAAATCATCTGAAAGATATTCGCCACCTCGATCGGATCGAAGTGTCTTTATCTTCTTTTCTAGTTGATTTTCCACTTCATTCTTGAAGCATTTGAATTTCTCAAAATCTTCGGATTTATGCTTCATCAAGTAGATATAACCATATCGGGTATGGTCGTCTATGAAGCTAATGAAGTATCTGAATCCTCCTCTTGCTTGGACTGACATAGGACCGCATACATCTGAATGAATGAGTCCTAGAGTGTCTGATACACGTTCACCTTTATTGCTAAAGGGTGTCTTTGTCATTTTGCCTTTTAAACATGCTTCACACGTTTCCAATGATTCAGGATCAATTGAATTTATAAGCCCATCTTGATGTAGCTTAAGCATGCGTCTTTTATTTATATGGCCTAAACGACAATGCCACAAGTAAGTTGAATTATCTAGCTTATGTCTTTTGGTATCAATTGCGAAAACAGAAATTTTGTCATCTAACACATAAATCCCATTTTGTGATATTCCTGAAAAATAGAAGATCAAATCTCTATAAAAATCGCAATGTTTGTCTTTTATTGAAATATGAAAGCCGTCGTCAACAAGACGGCTAATAGAAATAATATTTCTAGATATTCCTGGAATATCCTTAGGCTGCATCCGGTATCAAGTACCAAAAGATTCAGACTGTGAAATTTCAATATAAAACATACCAGATGTTGAAGTCCCGGCTTCTTCCCCTTTTGTGGAAGGCTAGGTACACCAACAGTTTCTTTTCCAATGTCCGTCTTCACCACAGAAGTGGCACTCTCCTTTGGGCTTCTTCACTTCCTTTCCCTTAGCTCTAGTGGGCATGGCTCCCTTGCCTTTCTTGGGATATTTAGGATTGGGAAAATTCCCTTTCCTTTTCTTAGATCCCTCTATGACAAGAGATGATATTGCTTTGTCCTTTCTCATATTGGGCTCAACTGACTTGAGCATATTTGCAAGCTCTTCAAGAGAGGTTTGCAAGTCATTCATCTGATAGTTCATGATGAACTGTGAATAACTCTCTGGGAGGGATTGAAGAATTAAGTCTATGCTTAGTTCGTTATCCATCGCGAATCCAATACTAGAAAGTTTGGTAATATAGCCAATTATCTTGACACAATGTGTCATGACAGATGTGCCCTCTTGCATCCTGCTACGATATAGCAATTTGGATATCTCGTGGCGTTCGCACCTAGTATGTTTCCCAAACAGTTCCTTAAGGTGCATGATGATGGAATAGGCATCCATTTCCTCATGTTGCCTTTGTAATTCCGGTGTCATCGATGCAAGTATGATGCATCCGGCATGATCGTCATCAGCCTTGTGCTTCTGGTAAGCATCAATTTCCTCGATGGGAGCATCATCAGCAAGGATAGGGGGTATCGTTGTATCAAGTACATACCCTATCTTATCGAACTTCAAAACGATTTTGAGGTTGCGATACTAGTCGGTGAAGTTTGAACTGTTCAACTTGTTATCGGTAAGTATATTTTGCAGATTGGTGTTAGTCATGATTTTAGGAGTGTTTTAATTTAAAACTTGAGATGTGAGAAAGAGTAAACGTATGTTATTCATTTGCTTTAAAGTATATCAATCTAAAATTATAGGCCTTTTGTTTATTTTAGATTGCTCCCACTATTTTGCCAAATTAATAGCCCTCCATATTAATTCGAAGAATTTCACAAATCCTTTAGTGAGCTAGGATCCTAACTCCCGAGATTTCGCCTTGAGTTTACCCAACAAGCTAGTCTCATTCGTTAGGTAGATTCATGTAATCAATCACATCTTAAATGTGATTCCTAGGTTATTGGGTTACTAACCACATTAGTAACTAATATGCTATTCATATTAATCCCAACCGTATTGCCCATTAGTTTATGAAAACATGAGTTTACCCATCCAATTATCATAATCTAATTTAAGTATTACCCCATATTCATAAAAAGTGATTTTCGATAATTCAGGTGTTACCGTAAGACCCCGAGCTTGAGTTTACACAACAACCCAAAGGCCCTCAGTACTGCCGGCTGAATTATAATATTAGGGAGGGACAACCGATTTTAATAACTTGCTTATTTACTTAACTTTTTAATGAGGGATTTTATTTTAGGTCTCATAATCTAACTTAGTCTTGATTTGCTTTAGCATACATCAGACACATACATTGGCGTTATGGACATATCATCTAAATTATTCCGTCGAGCCAGAGAAGGAATAAAAGGCCAAACCTAGGGAAATACTAACTATTACATATTTCTCTTTAGGTCCTCCGTCTTCTCCATGGCGCCTTGAAATTACAAATTAATTTCTATACTACTAAAGAAAACTTCAATTAAATTGAAGGGAATCAGATGAGATGAGAAATTACAATAGATAGTAGAAAGGCAGGACTCGTAGGCCCTATTTCAAAAATACCAAAAGACTAAAGAGGGTCCAGATATGTCCATAACTCCAAACATGCATAGACTCAATTAAATAAATTTAATTGGTTGATTACATAACTATTTTATGTAATATTTGGGCTAATCACATTAACGCATCATTTAACTTTCATTCAATTTTACTTCTAATAGTTTTGTGTCTTTTATGTTATCTTAACTACACAAAACTTTAATTATGCACGTCCCAATTATTTTGATTTTAATTCATTTAAAACTTTGATTTACGAATAGGTAAAACAAACTTTTAAATAAATTTTTATTCGATAATCAAAACAGAAAACTATTAATTTCTAAAACATACATATATATATTAAAATAAAAATAGTTTTAAACAATTTAAAACTAGGTGGGAATCGGGCCGGGCCCGAGGTCGGGCTGCTGCCGTTTGGCAGCAGCCCTAGGCGTCGGACATGCCACTGCCTTGCGGCAGCGGCAGCCAGACGCTGCGCGCGGTTGCTGCCACGCGGCAACAACCACGCAACAGTAGTCGGGTCGCGCCGTATGGCGCGACCCGAACTACTGTTTATTTTTTTTATATATTTATAAAATATACATATACATATATATATATATATATATATATATCAGTTTTAAAATGGTTTTAAAACGATTTTCAGAAAATAGGACAAACTATCATAGATTTTTCGTTTTATCTTTTAGAATAAATAAAACTGATTTTATTTATCTAACCATAAAACTAATAGATTTTGTTATAATGATTATCAACCGAAATTATTAGGAACATGTGCACAATTTATTTTAATTAACAATTAATTAAAACTTATTTATTTTTTAGAACTAATTAATCAAAACAGTTTTGTTAATTAACCTAACTATAAATATTTATTCAATCTGATTGAAAAACTTCTAAATTTTCATATATGAAATAATGGATTTAACGATGGCTCTGATACCAATGTTGAAAAAATAGGCTAACGTATAGCAGCGGAAATATAAAAAATTTAACCTATTTCCATAAACCACAAAATCCGTTAACCGTTATTTCATATAAAGAGGGATAAGAAGAAATACCTTTTAGATGTTCTATCTACCGTTGCAAACGAAGTGCCCACAACTCTTACTTCGAGTTCCCGAGCACATAACAAAACAAATATAAGATCAAGTTAGAATCAACCGTTGAGTAGCAACCAAAATAGATTGCCTCTAATTAATCAACACAAGATCAAGGATAAAGAAAGAAAGATGAAAATCAATTGAACGGAAGAAAGCGGTAGAAAATCTCGTCCTCGGGCTAGGGGGGATTCGAAATTCTCTATCTCTCTCTTAGTGTGGAATTCGAAATTCTCAAGGGTTGGGATTTCGAAAATCCCTTAGGGGTATTTATAATCTTCCTTGTATCTAATCCTTAGTTAGATAGAATTAGGTTATTGAATAAGAATTCAATTCGGAATAGAACTCTTAATTATTATCTATTAATATATCTAAATATAAAAGATAATAACAATAACCTTATTGGATAATAATGGGAGTAATTTAATCTAATTAAAACTCCTAACTTAGTTATCCTTTAATTAATTTAATTCATAATCCTAATCTAATTAGAATAGATAAAATCAAATTAATTATTTATGTATTTATTATACATAAATTTCGATCCCTACAGTCACTGGGCCTTATTGGGCTCAGTTGGGCTTCCGTCAATTAATTAACATTTGTCTCTCTTTTGGGTTCCAAGTCTTATGTGTGACCCATTAGGTTCTTATTGCTTCTAGCCGTATGCAACTTATTAAAATTAATTTTCAAAGAATTATATTTTAATCTTTGCATAACAGAATGATGTACAGAGTATGTGATTAGCAAGTCCGTAATCATTCCCCTAGAGCTATAAGAAGACAGGTTGATTGTGTCGTTGACCTTTCAGTATTAGTTACGGTATAATTCGATCCTTTATCAACTACGTCCTTGAACTGAATCTTATGACTATGGGTAATGTCAAGTCACATATAGCGAGACGTTCGTTTTACTTGTTCTTGGCCGAGTCAACTCCAATTAGATAGGTTAAGAGAAATCTAATTTCATTCTTAAGCTATCACCTTGCAAGGATTTAGAGTCAAGACTTCCACAAGCGTCGGGAGTGATAAATGCTCAATCCAATATATAACGATCCCGCAATCACTTCCTGTGATACCCAACCTCTACTGTTCACACCCCAGAGTCATCTCTGTTAAGGATCGTGTTATAACAGGATCAAAGCGTCACATTCCGTAATCCAGAATACCAATTAACATTCCGTTGAGTTTGAGGATTATTTATACCTATTAATACTAATGAGATGAACAGGGGACAAGGATGAATCTACCCATCCTGTTATCTCAAGTCGGGTCCCCAATCCTAATGAACTACTTTTCATCGGATCCATGTAACTGTCCAGATATCTATATATATGAAGCTTGTGAGATCAGCTTTCTGTCGGACAAAAGACATTGTTACATGCAAGTCTCATCAGTGATATGTCAATCCTAAACATATTACTTGACTTGGGGTGGTTTTAAGTTTATTAGTTTATTATAAAGTTTTGTCTCACTTCATGCTTGTATGAACACTTTATAATCACTTTAAACCAAACTTACGGATTTCCTTTTATTAGACTTTATTTAGTGCTTAAAAAGGATTGCCTTTATATAGTTATAAAACATATATCTCATTAAAACAAATGATATAAAGAACACTTCATTTACATTAAGTTTGTATCCTAGAACAATTGTCTATAGGACACTAAACCCCAACAATAAGATGGATAAGTGTAAAAATATCTCCAATGCAACTTTGTTTATCCTGAAGTGGGCTATGGGTCGGGAGCTGTTATCAGGAACGCAGAAGGTGAGCTCATCACATGCTAGAGCACTGTTTATAGGGGATTAATCGAGACTGGTTTGGCCGAAGCTCTTGCCCTTTGTGATGTGATTAGCTGGTGTTCTCTCAATGAATCTTCGTAATATCTATTGAGCGTGATACTTCCAATCCAAGAAACTAGATTTGTCGGAGTTTGACGAGGTTATCCAATAGTGTAGGGGCCTTCTTTACCTTAGACATGACATTTGTGTGCCGTATGTTTTCTGCTTAGCGAATACGGCAACTCATGTCATTGTTCGACATTCTCTTTCCAATGCTAACAGTGTTATTACCTTTGTTATTCCTAGTTGGCCACTTTATGTACGATTCTATTTCTTAGTAATGAATTACTCTTTTTCTAAAAAAACGAATTTACTATTAATATCTAAAATGATGCAATTTAACTCTTAACATTCGCAAGTTGGATCAATTTGAAAAATAATTCATCAACTATGTCTACTCATTCATAAATCTTGTCATATCCACCATATATGTAAGTCATTTTATCACTCACCAGTAGCATATCACACAATATGTATATACATGAACTTTTTTCGAAAAAAATGAAAAATTATATTATATTTTGTACAAATTGAAAAAAAATTCAAATATTTTATTGAAATTTTAAAATATCAATCTCTTATAACTAACTAATATGTAAGTGATGTAACAGTAAAATACATGAATAAAATATTTGTGTTATGTTTTAACCTTATTTGAAATTGATTCAACTTGACAACTTTAGGAATAAAATTGCTTTTGATTGATAATTTTAGGGGCAAATTACAACATTTTACACCTTAAAGATGAAATTGATCAAACTTGATAACTTTAGGGATAAAATTGCTTTTGATTGGTAATTTTAAGGGTAAACTACATTGTTTTACATGCTAATGATAAAAGGGATAAAGTGTACAAATAGTCTCAACGAACAATTTTACCCTTAATATCTAAAAGGGTTAAGGTGCAAAAATACCCCTAACGTTTTGGGTTAAGAGCAATTATATCCTTAATGTTGGGAGTCAAGAGCAATTTTACCACTAATGTTAATAATTTGGGTCTATTTCAGACAATACTATAAAGTACATATATTTTTGTTCCTTATTCAGCACCAATTGCATATCAATTCGTTCTAAAAAATGGATTTCATGTTTTTTTATAATTTAATCATATAATTGGAGATTAATATTTAAAAATTCAATGAATTTTTTGTCAAATTCGTACAAAAGACATCATATTTTTTATTTTTATTTTTTATTTTTTTTATATCCCAAAATATGTTTGTGATTTGTTATTGATAAAATGACACACGTGTGAAGTGTAGATGATAAGATTCATGACCGAGAAGACAGCTTGATGAATTATCTCTTACATTGACCCGATTTATCAATGTTAGTGTATAATCCGAAATACACTCCTACCTCTATCACAACTCTTTGCATTTATCTTATTAAGGTTGCACTTATCTCAATTGTGTATAGCTAAGAGTTATAGTGCAACCAGAACTATCTCTGTATAAATACAATTGTTCTGTAAACCTAATTCAATCAAGCAAATACAATTTACCTCAACTTGTGTATTAGCATTTACATGGTATCAGAGACCATGGTTCAGCCAATTTTAGGGTTCAACACATCGGCTCCCATCCCCTCTTCTCCGGCTTCCGCCGCCCCCTCCCCATCCGCCTTTCCTGCTACTACGACAACCTTTTCCTTACCTTCCGCCTCCTTTGATCACTCAGACTCAAACTTCAACAGTTCCATATTTACGATGGTTACTGATTCCCAATCACCCATCCACTCCTCTATGCCACCACTTATTCGAACCTAGGCACCCATCTCCCAAACCTTTCTGCAACACAATAACGCAGCATCATCTGCGCCTCCCCCTCCTCCATCTGGTTTTGACCCTATACAGCCGAACTTTGTGGCTGCCACCTCCTTTTTCTCTCCATGGAATCCCTCCTTCATGAATAATCAATTTCCTTCTCCCTGGAACACCACTCCAACCTCTGTCTCTCCCATTCGACCAATCATTGGCTGCTCTGCTTCCCCAAATTATCAGTCCCTTCACTCCGGTCCTTTTATCTCTCAACCACCCAGGTCTCATTTTTTTTGTCTCCCCTACGGCTCAGTTCACTGATGCCCTGCCTGCGTCCCTTCCCATTTCGTCCGGCTCCACCCATATCCCTCAATTTACGGTGAAATTAACTTCGACGAACTATCGAATCTGGAAAGCCTATGTTGTTGCAACGTTACATGCTATGGGGGTCTTCTCTGCACATTGTCTGGGTCATACACCACCCCCGTCTCGGTTTATTCCTAGGGCCCCTGGTCTTAATCTTGATAACCCTAACAACTTCACCTTCAACCCATCTTATTATCAATGGGAACAAAAAGATCATCTTACCCATGCCACTCTTCTCATGTCCCTCTTTGAGGAGGTTGTTCCCACGGTCACCAATCTTGAATCGGCACGCTCCGTCTGGTTTGCTTTGGGACGTACGTATGGTACGGTTTCTGAAAATCGTCGCATTCAATTGACAATAGAATTGAATGATTTGAAACGGAATGATCTTCCAATGACCACCTACCTTCAAAAAATCAAGATACTTGCTGATGATCTCACAGCTGCTGGATCGCCACCAAGCATTACACATATTATAGCCACCTTATTCAAACACCTTGGTCCAGAATATCACGGTGTACTCACTGCACTCAACATCCGTCGTGGTGTCCCGGTTGAATGGTTCGAAGTTTATGATGAACTGGTGCGCCATGAATTACTTCTTCGAAGTGCTGATCATGTACCCATGGCTAACCTCTCCACAGTGTCTTCCCCAAACGCAAATTCCCGTTTTAAAGGCAGAAAGAAACGTGGCAGCTGTTATCTGTGTGGTGACACACGTCATTGGGCGGACCGTTGCACACTAAAGCGCCAAAATCGGGGTCCACCACCTAGTCTGAATGGTTCCTCGCGCATAGGCTCCAGTTGGGGCTCTCAATCCCGTCCTAGACGTCCACAGGCTAATATGACATGGACACAGGGAACCTCTGAATACAACTTTGATGGAATGGATCAACCTTGGTTTCCTGACACTGGTGCCACTCACCATATGACAAATACATATCAGAATCTGCAGCAGTTCACACCTTATCCGGGCTACGACACTGTTCAGTTTGGTAATGGTCAAGGTTTGCCTATCTCACACTTGGGAAATTCCACTGTGCATAAATTTAAACTCAAAGATGTGCTATTAGTTCCAAAATTGACAAAATCATTACTTTCTGTCCAAAAATTTACTCATGACAACTCATGCTTTTTTGAATTTTGGCCCTCTTATTTTTTGATTAAGGATCAGGACAGCAAGGAAATCCTCTTGCGAGGACCGAGTAAGGATGGGCTGTACATGCTTCCCAACACATTGAAGCAGGCATTGGTTGGAGAGAAGATCCCGCACTCATAATGGCATGCTCATATCGGACATTGTCACAATCGAAAAGTCAATCAAATTATCACAAAACACCATCTTCCATCATCCAAGATCTCATCAGTGTGTTGCTCATGTCCACAGGGAAAGCTTTCAAAATTCAATTTACCTTCAGTAGTTCGTAGGAGTAGTTTTATGTTTGAATCTATTCATTCTGATGTTTGGGGCCCTGCCCCAATCATCTCTAGCTTAGGACATCGTTATTTTGTTATTTTGATTGATGAGTTCACTAGGTTCAGTTGGATCTATTTTCTAAAGAATAAAAGTGATATTGAATCTTCGTTTTTTCATTTTCATGCTATGATTGTTTGTTAGTTTTATGCTAAGATTAAGAATTTTTATTCCGATTTCAGGGGTGAATTTCAGAAACTACGCCCCTTTCTTGCTAAGCATGGTATTCATCACAAATTAGCATGTCCTCACACGCATGAACAAAATGGTATCTCTGAACGAAAAAATTAGACACATTGTTGACACTAGCCTCACTCTTCTTACTCATGCATCCATCACTCTTAGATATTGGAACTAATCTATGAGTCACATTGTTCAATTAATTAATTATCTCCCCACCAATGTTCTTAATTCTGTTTCACCTTATTTTAAAGCTTTTCAAAAAGAACTTGATTTCAAAGCATTACGCACCTTTGGTTGTGGTATTTTTCCTCTCCTCCGTGCCTATAACAGACACAAGTTTGATTTTCGCTCTCGTTTATGTGTTTATTTGGGGGACTCCGCGAATCACAATGGTTTTTTGTGTCTTGACGTTCAATCTGATCGAATTTACATCTGCAAACACGTCACTTTCCGTGAAGGCGTCTTTCCATTTCAGCAACCAATGTTCGAGCATGCCACCTCGGGTCTCTCTCCTCCTGCGCAGCTCCCATCCCTACTTGGTCCTGCTCCAGGTGTTGTTCCTGCTTGTCAAAATAATGTTTCTAATTCTCCCATCTTTAATAATTCTTCTAGCACAGCTCCATCCCCCACTACTGCACTTCCTTTCCCATTAATTATTCCTCATACCCATGTGTCTGCACCCCACTCATGTGGACCACCACCATCAAAAGAATCTATTAATATAGCAACCACTAGTCCTCTCCCTGTCAATAATCAATTGGACCTCACTTTTGCTCCTAGCTCTCCAGTACACCATACACCTATATCACCTAATCCTCCCTCACCTCCTGCTCACTCACCTCTCCCACAAGTCGACACCTCTGCCCCAGCTGCCCCAATCCAATATTTTCACTTCCCTCCTCAATCCCAGGACTCCTCTCGATCGAACGAACATACACCCCTGAGGCACTCACCTCTTACGCCTATCCCAAACATTTGTCCCTTTCCAACTACATCTCACCTCATCCCAATATCGCCTCTCTAATCTCCTCCATCCATTTCACATTCTCACAACATTGAAACCTCACCCGCACTCCTTTCCCCGCATACAAATATGGTTTCTAGCCCATCCACTACACCATCTGATAAAAAAAAGGGCGGCCCGGTCGCATTACACGTCCCCGCTGAGCGAGGGTCCGGGGAGGGGTCCCACCACAAGGGTGTATTGGGGGCAAGCCTTCCCTTGCCAATTTAATTGGCAAGAGGCCGCTCCTAAGACTACACCATCCACTACACCATCTGATATTGCACACAATTTCCTGGATCATCACTTTAATCCCTCCTCTCTAGCTCCTGCTTCCACATCACCATTCATTAATCCGATCAGTCCTCGGCTCAACCGATGTCACAATATGCAAATTCGGAACTCGTCTCTTCATTCAGGAGGTAAATTTTTTGGATTGTCTGCTCAGCATCTCCCTCTACCACCTGACCCAAGCTGTTTCACCAAGGCTGTCAAAACAAAAGAATGGCGTGATGCCATGGTTGTTGAACTAAAGGCTCTGATTGACAACAAAATGTGGACCTTAGTCCCGCGCCCTGCTGACAGAAATGTAATCACTTGCCGCTGGCTCTTTCGAACTAAAAAACGGGCAGACGGTACTATTGAACGTCACAAAGCTCGTCTGGTTGCTCGTGGTTTCACTCAACAATCTGGACTCAACTTCAAGGAGACGTTCAGTCCAGTTGTAAAGGCAACAACGATTCGTATCATCTTTGCCCTGGCCGCTGCACACCAATGGTCGATAAATCAACTTGATGTCTCTAATGCCTTCCTTCATGGCAACCTCACCGAAACAATATTCATGGAACAGCCACAAGGTTTTCGTGATAATGATCATCCAGATCATGTGTGTTTATTGCAGAAGTCCCTCTATGGACTCAAGCAAGCTCCTCGTGAATGGTTTATTCGCCTAAAAACTTTTCTGTGCAAATTGGGGTTTCATATGTCTCAAGCAGATAATTCTTTGTTCACCTGCTACACTGCTACAGACAAACTGTACGTTTTATGCTATGTTGACGATATGCTAATAACTGGCACAAGTCCTGTCTTGATTCATGATACTATTCAAGCAATTGAAGCTGAATTTCCCATCCGGAATCTTGGACCAGCATCTTACTTTCTCGGCCTTGAAATTTCTTACACCTCACAAGGCATTCATCTCTCTCAATCAAAGTATGCCGGCGACATACTTGCTCGTGTAAAAATGGACAGCTGCAAACCTTGCTCCACACCCATGGCCAGTTCGCTGAATTTATCCAAAGAACATGGCATGCCACTTTCCTCCGGAAACGAATACAGGAGTGTTGTAGGTGCTCTACAGTACCTTACCCTTACACGCCCACACATCTCCTTTTCCGTCAACAAGCTGTGCCAATTTCTCCATTGTCCAACCGATGAGCATTGGAAAGGGGTGAAATGGGTCCTTCGGTACGTTCATGGTAGTAGGACACTCGGACTCACATTCTCCTCAAAACACATACGTGCCATGCACTGCTATTCTGACAGCGATTGGGGTGGCTGTCCGGATGATAGGAGCTCCACGGGTGCTTTCTGCATCTTTCTTGGCAACAATTTGTTCTCTTGGCACACTCGCAAACAACCAACTATTGCCCGCTCCTCCACTGAAAGTGAGTACAAAGCTGTTGCAAATGCTACGGCAGAATTGCTTTGGATACAATCACTTCTTAAGGAACTTCACTTCCCCATTCCTCGCCCTATTCAGTTATGGTGTGACAATGTTGGTGCGATTTATCTCACGGTAAATCCTATTTTTCATGCGCGCACTAAACATATTGAATTGGATTATCACTTTGTTCGTGAACAAGTCAATAATGGATTTCTATCCGTCCGTTTCATTCCCACTGCTGATCAGACTGCGGACATCCTTACCAAGCCTCTATCGTGTACTCGGTTCCTGCTGCTTCGGGACAGACTCACACTTCGTCCACCTCTTTCGGCTTGAGCGGGGCTGTTAGTGTATAATCCGAAATACACTCATACCTCCATCACAACTCTTTGCATTTATCTTATTAAGGCTGGACTTATCTCAATTGTGTATAGCTAAGAGTTATAGTGCAACTAGAACTATCTCTGTATAAATACAATTGTTCTGTAAACCTAATTCAATCAAGCAAATACAATTTACCTCAACTTGTGTATTAGCATTTACAATCAATGTTAGGGGTAAAATTGCTCTTGGCTTCCAACCTTAAGGGTAAATTGCACCATTTTAGACGTTATGGGTAAAATTGCTCGTGATCTAAAACGTTAGGGATATTTTTGCACCTTAACCCTAGCTAAAATGGTACAATTTTACCTCTAATATTGGCAGCCAAGAGCAATTTTACCCCTAACGTTGTCAAGTTGGGTTAATTTTAGAAATAATTCATCAAACTGTCTCTCGATGATGAATCTTGTCATCTACATTTATCATATGAGTCACTTTTATCACTTATTAGTAACAGATCATAAACATATGATTAGATGTGATTTTTTTAAAAAAAATATACTTTCTATTTTACAAATTGGATAAAAAAAATTCAAAATATTTCACGAATTAATAAATAGTAACTTTCAATTCTATTATTAAATCACATAAAATATAATTTTTTAAGCAAACTGATATGTAACTAGTGCAGAATTAGTAATAAAATATCTATGTTTTACAATAATGTCAGAAATAGATAAAACTGTCAATGTCAGGAGTAAAATTGCTCTTCGCTGTCAATTTTAGGGGTAAAATTGCACAATTTTAAACGTTAAGAGTAAAATTGCTCCTAACCGTAAATATTAGCGATATTTTTGCATCTTATCCCATGATATTGACTAAAAAGGAGTTTAGTCACCGCTTATTCAAATAAGAAAAATTTACGTATAAATTTACTTTTTAAAACTATCTACAATTATGTTAAATAATGATTTTAAATTATATCAAAATATTTTTTAAGGTTTACGATTTATAAATTCGAGTCTAATTTTTTTAAAATTAGAATGTAAAATCATACTTTATAAAAATAAGGGTAATTAATTTAGTGGGTTACTAAACCCAGCCACAAATTTATACTTCTAGCCCCGTGAATAGACCGAACTACCCTTTGCACTAAATTTGAAAAAACCCAAAACCTCTCAAGAACCCTATACGATTTTTTCTCAAATCCGGACAAATTAGTGAACCGAATCATGGATGGTGACAGAAACCGTAAAGGAAAAGCTAAAATGGTAAGATTTACCGCTTTATTTCGTTGATTTGTAGCTCGAATTGAATCTGTTGGTGGTTTGAAAAAAATCACCGGAATTGCAGTCGGACGTATGAGAATCACGTCCGATCTACGGTTCGGACGTATGAGTATCACGCCCGACCAGTGGTGCGGACGTGATAGCCACTTGTCCGTACCAGTGGTAGGGCGTGATACTCATACGCCTGAACCACTGATATGGCGTGATGTTCATACGCCCGCCTAGTGGTTCGGGCGTGATTCCCTTACGCCCCACGTTGTTTTTTTTATAAAAATTTATATTATTTAAAATTTTAGTTATTTAGTGTAATTTTATAATTTTAGTTTAATTTTAGTATAAATTTAGTATAGTATTAGCATGATTTTTACAATTTTATTAATTTAGGGTAATTTTATAAATTTAGTATAATTTAGTATAAATTGAGTATAACTTTAGTATAATTTATTATAATTTTATTAATTTAGTGTAATTTATTATTATCAATTTTATTAATTTAGGGTAATTTTATAAATTTAGTATAACTTAGTATAAGTTGAGTATAACTTTAGTATAATTTATTATAATTTTATTAATTTAGTGTAATTTATTATTATCAATTGTATTAATTTAGTAGTATTTTAGCATAATTTTATAAATTTAGTATAATTTACATTATTTACAATTTTATTAATTTAGTGTAATTTTTTTTTGTAGACGGAGCAGCCTACTAGGGGTGGAAAATCCATCCCGTCATCTGCTCGTCGTCTAGATATGGACGACGAGGATGATACACCACGGCATACGAGATTGCGTGGTATTGATGGATCTACTCGTAGGCTGAGAGGGGCTGCGACGGAGCAGGTGAGGAGGGGGCCGATTGTGGATCAGCCCGATATTCATGGATCAGAGGGGGCGACTGATTTTGATGACAGACAGCCTGATAGCGATTCTTTTTAGGACTATCTGGATGTGGCAGCCCGGGCAGTGCGATAGTCTGCAGTTGCACATGATCGCGAGGTTGAGGAGAGCGATGAGCAGCCGACCCCGGGGAGACAGCCGACCCAGCGCGTAGGAGGTCGTTTTGCGAGTACATGTATTTTTTATAATTTTAGTATATTTTAGTATATTTATAATTTAGTATAATTTTAGTATTTTTTAGTATAATTTAGTATATTTTAGTATAATTTTAGTATAATTTAGGTATATTTTATTATAATTTATAATTTTAGTATAATTTTAGTATATTTTAGTATAATTTAGTATAATTTTAGTATATTTAATATAATTTAGTACATTTTAGTATAATTTTAGTATAATTTAGGTATATTTTAGTATAATTTTAGTATTTTTTAATATAATTTAGTATTTTTTAGGATATTTTAATATAATTTTATAATTTTTAGGGACAAGCAAACGTCCCAAAGCTAGTGAGGACGAGAGCTGGGTAGTTACTGCACCGGTTGATGGTGGTCCCGTTGATGGTTCCGTGATTTCTAGTTTTCTAGGACATGTTGCCTCATGTTGGGAGGAGAGATTCGGTCGTTTTTGACATGCTACAACAGATCAACAGCATGCCGAGATTTGTGTCAGTGGTTTTCTGGTGCGTCACCCGAGGTAAGCATAATATAGTGTAATTTCATTTATTGAAATGTGTATTTTTAACTATAAACATAAAAAACATTCAGTAATTGTATAAATTGTATATGTGTCATTTTACAGCTGAGGGAGATGATCGAGATGACTGATTTGTCTCACCTTCCACAGGCCATGTTTAAGAATCTCGACACTCCGCTATTGACTGCGTTCGTGGAGCGATGGCAGCCCGATACGAACTCCTTCCACATGCCGTTCGGGGAGATGACTATCCAGCTGCATGATGTGTGGCAGAATCTTCGGATCCCGATCGACGGTCCGATGGTGTCCGAGTCTCCCCCTACTGACGGGCTTCATGCCATGTGCATGATGATGTTTGGGGTGAGTCAGGCTGAGCTTCTGTTGCCGACCCGACATTTATGGGGTGGTGGAGGTGTATTTGTTGGGGCTGTACAGGGGTTTCTGACCGAGGGTAGGGATGACGCTACTCGGGCCACAGCGTGGATGTGGCTTATGCTTGGATCCACTCTGTTTGTTGACAAGAGTGGAGATAGGATTAGGTCGGCCCATCTTGCTGAGGTTTACAGCAGTGTCAGCGGAGCAGCTGGACTATCATGGGGGTCTGCTACACTAGCCATGTTGTACCGACAGCTGGGGATAGCGAGCAGAGGAGACTGTTCAGGTATATACGGATGTTTGACCCTACTGCAGGCATGGATATACGAGTATTTTCCGGTGTTCCGGCCGCATAGAGGAGCTCACTTGATCCCAGCTGACCATGCCCGTGCACTGAGATGGGAGGTCGGGGTACCAGGCAAGACGACCGCCCGACTAGATACCTTTCGCGAGCAGCTGGACCGTATGACGACGGCAGAGGTATTTTATAAAATTTTAGAATTAATTTAAGTATTATTTATAGTATATTATTATTTTTTATTGAGTATTACTTTTTTCCAGGTGACGTGGTTGCCTTATGGTCCTGTCCCCGATGATGATCGGCTTCGAGTGTCCTACGCCGGTTGGATACGGTGTAGAGACATCGTCGAGCCATATATGCCCGATCGAGCGCTGCGACAGGTCGGATATACTCAGCCTATCCTAGCTGAGCGTATTAGACCTGATAAAGCAGTACGACCATGGAGATCTATAGCGTATAAGCTCACGCATTCCTTAGTCACAGTTCAAGATACATGGCGTAGATTTCCATTGGCTCGGGGCATTGATCGGAGGAGATGCCGACCCGTTGGATACGATCCCACTGCCTGTGAGCCTGCTTATATGGACTGGTATAGGCGACATTCGCATCCCCATCTCCTTCATGTACCACAGGCTGGACCGGTACAGCATGCTCGCGCCAACAGCGAATTTGTAAGTTTATTATTATTTAATATTATTATTTAGTATTAGTTTATACGTGTTTAATTGTTAATATTTATTTATTAATTTTTTTTTGCAGTGGGTTAGTTGGTTGTGGCGTGTCACCCAACTATCGGCTATCCACCGATCTGACGAGGATGTTCCACGCATTAAGAGGGAGATGGATGAGTTTATGGATGCGTGGCGTCGGGCGAGCTGAATTTTTGTTGTAGAAATTCATACATTTTAACACATTTTGTTGTATATATTATATTTACTCTTTTACGTTTATAAATGTTTATGTTTATTTATGTTTATTTTAATTTTTATGTTTTTAAAGTTTATTTGTTACGTACAATTCTGTAGTTACGAGCTTAACGGCCTATTTACGGGTTTCACGGCCTATTTACGGATTTAACGAACTATTTACGGGGGTTAAAAAGCTGTTTTTTTGCCAATCCGACACGCGGGCGTGTGGATATCACGCCTCACCGCGTGGTCGGACGTGATATACACACGCCTCACCGCGTGGTCGGACATGATAGCCAACTGCCCGACCTTGCGGTGAGGCGTGGGGCTATCACGTCCGACCACGCGGTGAGGCGTGTGTATATCACGTCCGACCACGCGGTGAGGCGTGATATCCACACGCCCGCGTGTCGGATTGGCAAAAAAAATAGAATTTCCCTCCCCAAAACCCATGAAAGAGCATTTTCGTCCTTTCACGGGGCTAGGGGTGGGAATTTGGGGCTGGGTTTAACAACACCCTTAATTTATTAGTCTCTATATTTTGGCAAAACACACTGTTTAGTTCCTGTATTTTCAAAAACACATGGTAAGGTCCCTAACCTTTTTCTTAGTGAACCGTTTAGTCATTCCATCTGTTTGTTAGATTTTTTACCGTATATGACTTTGGAAATGACTAAATTACCCTTTCCTATTTACCTTCAAACTTCAGAAGAGGAAATCTAATTTAGAAGAAGAAGCTATTTGTATGGAGAACAAGAAAAAGAACATACCAAGTGCTTACGAATTTGAACGATTAAGAAAAAAATGAAGAAGAAGAACACTCAAAGTTGATTTCAGATTCATTAGAATTTAAAGGAAAGGAAAATAAAGGAAAAGAAGAACGCAAATCCAAAATGACTAACAGAATCTTCATGAGAGTCTAACGACATGGACTAAACAGTTCACCGAGAAAAACGTTAGGGACTTTACCGTGTATTTTTAAAAATACAGAGACTAAACATTGTGTTTTGTCAAAATATAGGGACTAATAAATTAATTACCCTAAAAAAATAACATATTAACAATTAAATTTTATATATTTCGTTGTAATTTTTTACTATTTAATTGTGATATTAATGTATTTGACCTTTCAAATAACTCACTGCTTCTTTGTCTTTTCATTTTGATCAGAGAACCCATTGCTTCTTTGCTACACCCCATAATCAATGTCAGGCACCTAAAACCCCATTATCAGTAACAGCTCTCATTAATGGAGAAAAAGGCCTCCGATGGAACACCAGACTCCAATGCAGTCTTCATAGACACCAGCATCGGAACTCACTTCATCGTCACCGTCTCCTCCTCTGAGACCGTTTCCGATCTTAACAGTAATCGTCTGTCTATCCTTTTATCTTAATCTGATTTTAGCTTTTTGAACTGAAATAGCATCATTGCCATTGATTATCTCATGAAAGCTTCACTTCAATTACAATGCGCTAATCAATCGATTGAATGATCTGGTTTCAATTTTCTGGTTTTGTATGCAGAGAAAGTGTCGCAAGAACATTGGGGAAATTAAAATTAATGGTTTAAAGGTACGGTATTATCAGTAGCAGCTCTCATTAATGGAGAAAAAGGCTTCCGATGGAACACCAGAGTCCAATACAGTCTTAATAGACACCAGCATCAGAACTCACTTGATCACCACCGTCACCTCCTCTGAAACCGTTTCAGATCTTAACAGTAATCGTCTGTCTATCCTTTTATCTTAATCGGATTTTAGCTTTTTGAACTGAAATAGCATCATTGCCATTGATTATCTCATGAAAGCTTAATCAATTTTAATCGTTTATGGATTGAATGAACTGGATTCAATTTTTGTGGTTTTGTGTTGCAAGAACATTGGGGAAATTAAAATTCATGGTTTCAAGGTATGGGATTTGATTATTTGTGCCGTAACAGCTCTGGTTAATGGAGAAAAAGGCTTCCGATAGAACACCAGACTGCAAATACAGTCTTCATGGACACCAGCCTGGGGACTCACTTCATCACCTGACTGCAGTAACAGCTCCTCCGAAACCGTTTTCGATCTTAACAGTAATTGTGTATCCTTTTATTTTAATCGGATTTTAGTTTTTTAAACTGAAATAGCATGATTGCCATTGATGATCTCATGAAAGCTTCACTTCATTTATAATGTGGTTTATCGATTGAATGAACTGGTTTCAATTTTTGTGGTTTTGTAATGCAGAGGAAGTGTTGCAAGAACATTGGGGAAATTAAAATTCACGGTTTAAAGGTATGGTATTTGATTATTCGTACAGTAACAATGTGTTAATTGTGGTAGTGTGGGTTTATGAAAGGTTCTTATACAAGCTCAGAGGAAATTATTATTATGTTCTTATAAACTTGGTTTATTGCTGTTGATGCCTCTATTTTGGAAGAGGAACTTTCTTAATCCTTGTTTTAATAACGTTTTAGCTCCTGTGGGTATGTTTGGTTCTTGTGATGAGCACTTGGGGTTTAGATGTTGCTTCGAGCAATATCGAGTTAACTTGTAGAGAAAAAAAAAAGGAAGAGGCAACATTGGGGTTAAATGCACTTTTGATCATTCAACTTTAATTTTTGTTTCAATAAAGTTATCCGGGTGACTTTAGACAAAAAGGACTGCTAGAATCGTTCTTAGGTTAACTGTTTTTCAATGTGTTTGATTATTTGTGTTCAGATTTGACTACTATGTTTATTTTAGTGTTAACTATTGTATTTGTTTTGCAAATTATTCCAACCAGTAAACTTTTGTTGATCGTGGATTTAATATTGAAGGATTTGGTGTCTCTGAAATTTAATCACAAGTAATTGTGTGTAATTAAATTTAATCACAATTTCGGTACTCTATTTTTTTTTTCTGAAGTCACCGGAGTGATTTTATTGAAACAAAAATCAAAATTGGATGATTTTATTGAGACAAATTGAAGTTTGGGTGGCCATTTTGAGACAAGCCCCAAATTTTAGTCAACAATGCTCTAGTTAACCCGGCAATATTGTGCAAAGTTGTACTGTTGGGAGTAGGGCTGTAATTGACCCGAGCCGAGCTGAGATTTATCTTGCTCAAGTTCGGCTCAACTCATTAGAAAATAAACGAGCTCGAACCGATCTTCGATCTTTTTTTGAGCCCAAAATCCTTTTTAAACTTGGTTTATGAAAAAAATTATTTAACCATGAATTGTTTGTGAGTAAATCGTTAATTATATTTATGAAGTTTTGCTCACAAATAGCTCCTTAACAAGCTCGTAAGCAAAGTTCGTAAATAAATAAATAAGATACTTACAAATAGTTTGTCTATTACTCATTTATTATGTTTGTGAACGAACTCATCTAATAGAAAATGAAATAATACTAAGTTTAGATATTTGTGAACTAACACAAAACTATATAGTTTTATATAAAACTAAAATTTATTCATAAATGTTCTAATCGAGTCTGCTCGCGAGTTTTCGAGCCGAGCTTTGATCTGCTCAAGCTCGTCTCGTTTATGAACCAACAACAACAAAGCCTTAGTCCCGAAATGATTCGGGGTCGGCTAACATGAACCATCATATAAAACCGTGAAAATCAAGTCGTGTCAGCGACACAGATTCGCTCCCTCCACTCCGTCCTATCCACTACCATATTTTCCTCAATTCCCAATAAACTCATATCACTCTCGATCACCCTCCTCCAAGTTTGCTTAGGTCTTCCCCTACCCCTCACCACTACATCCCTTTGCCACTCTTCGGTTCTCCTAACCGGCGCATCAAGCGCTCTACGTCTCACATGGCCAAACCACCTTAGTCGGTTTTCTCTCATTTTATTCTCAATAGATGTAACCCCTACTTTTGTCCTAATTATTTCATTACGCACCCGGTCCTTTCTCGTGTGACCACACATCCATCTCAACATACGCATCTCCGCCACCGACATCTTATGGATGTGGCAGTGTTTCACTGCCCAACACTCCGTACCATATAACAATGCTGGTCTAATTGCCGTCCGGTAGAATTTTCCCTTCAATCTATTAGGCATGCCGGGATCACAAAGGAAACCCGTAGCACTCTTCCACTTCGACCAACCAGCTTTAATCCTATGGGCAACATCTCCATCTACTTCTCCATCCGTTTGGATAATAGATCCTAAATACCGGAAGCAATCCGAGGCCTGAACAACTCTCCCATCTAGGGTGATTGTCCCTGCCTCCCTACTCCTACGGCCGCTAAACTTACACTCCAAATATTCTGTCTTACTTCGACTCAACTTAAAGCCTCTAGATTCTAGAGTTTGCCTCCATAGTTCCAACTTCATCTCCACTCCTTCTTTCGTCTCATCAACCAACACAATATCATCTGCAAACAGCATGCACCATGGTATACCATCTTGAAGTGAACTTGTTAGTTCATCCATAACGATGGCAAAAAGAAATGGGCTTAGTGCGGAACCTTGATGCACTCCAATCGTAATAGGAAACTCTTCAGTTTTCCCAACACTAGTACGTACACTCGTGCATACTCCCTCATACATGTCCTTTATGATGTCAATATATTTCCGCGAAATGCCTTTCCTTATCAAGGCCCACCAAAGTACTTCCCTTGGTACCTTATCATATGCTTTCTCCAAGTCAATGAAAACCATATGCAAGTCTTTCTTCTTATTTCGATAGTGCTCCATTAATTGTCTCATTAGATGGATGGCTTCCATAGTTGATCTTCCCGGCATAAAGCCAAACTGGTTTTCCGAGATCTTCACCGTCCTCCTTAGCCTTTGTTCAATCACTCGCTCCCAAAGTTTCATAGTGTGACTCATTAATTTGATTCCCCGATAGTTGGCACAATCTTGGACATCGCCTTTGTTCTTATACAAAGGGATTAAGGTACTTTTCCTCCATTCTGATGGCATCTTATTGTTTCTCCAAATTTTGTTGAAGAACGTCGTCAACCATTCGATTCCTCTTTCTCCCAAACATCTCCAAATCTCTAAATTGTGCTCATAAACGACTCGTTTTTCGTTTGTAAATCGAGCCGAGTCGAGTCAAACTTTTATCGAGCCGACTATTAAGCCGCTCATAGTTGGGAGTGAGAGGAGTAGAGAGTTAAAAAAACATGTTGAACTCAATAATGCTAAATCAATGGAAAATAGTGTTGATGTGGTCTGTACTAATATCATATTCTTTTATTTTTGTAGAAATTGGTAGCAGCAACAAAGAGACTGGAGCAGCAATTGCATCAAATATCAATAGAAAGAGAGTTTTGAAGGATAAACAAAAACATGTTTCTAATCAGAAGAATGATGGAGCAGAAGAACACCAAGAACATGTTTCTGGTCAAAATGAAAGTTGAAAAAAAGAGTATTTTCTAAAACAGAATATTTGCTATTCGAGTTTCTTCACTGCAATTCTGGAGACGGGAGATGAATTAGCGGAAATGCCTTTTATAGGGACATGTAATGAGTATCCGGGTGAAGGAACATGTTGAGAAATTGGTGATTCCCGCTGTATCTTAGGTTAAACACAACTTGGATTTCTTTCTTTGGTTTGAAACTCAATCATCAATTTCCAAACTAAATTAATTTATTCCAATGGCTGTTTCAGGAACTCAACATGAGAGTTCTTCAAATGGAGATAATAATTCAATAGATATTCCATTGAATTCTTATTGAGAAAGCAACGCAGATTACGACTCATCACAAAAAATGGTAAATTTTAAATATTTGTTGCGGACGTTTTGCTTTTGCATTCTCACATATGGCTATGGTGTGTGAATCATGGCCACCATTTAATTTTACTCATTTTCACTTTCAAAATGTGATATAAACACTGATCGAAACGAAGGCCACTTGGACCGTCTAGGTCCCGTCTAGGCGTTCGAAGTCGAGAATCCGTCCCGATTTGCTACGATTAGTCCCTCTAGGTGTTTTATTGATTCCTAGGCGATTTTCAGCCGCTTGGGCTCCGCCTAGGTCGCCTCGACACCGTCTAGACTGTCTAGATACTGTCTAAGTGACAATGAAAAAAAACATTTTTAATTGTGAATTTATTTATTTTTCCTTTATTATGGCGCAACGGTAAACGTTGTTGTCGTGTGACCAAGAGGTCACGAGTTCGAGTCTTAGGAGCGGCCTCTTGCCAAATAAATTGGCAGGAGAAGGTTTGCCCCCAGTACACCCTTGTGGTGGGACCCCTCTCCGGACCCTCGCTCAGCGGAGACGCGTAGTGCGACCGGGCCGCCCTTTTTTTGTTATTATAATTCATTTTTAAGTTGTTTCAATGACATTGTTGTTGAAATTTTGATATTTGCATAATTTTAAAGATATATGTTATTAATATACGTGTTTTTCTATATTAAATAATTTTATATTATTATTTTTAGATAGTATAATATATATTTTAATTGAATTTATATAATAATTTGTTGATTAATAAATAAAAAATACAAAAAATACCGATTAATCCCCGATTAGTTTCCGATTAATCCTCGAGGGCCATGTCCGCCCGACTAGCGCCTAACGTTTTTTACAACATTGGATATAAATGCCACCAAATTTTATACTCCATCCATTCTTTTATATAAGTCATTTTAGATTATTTCACACAAATTAAGAAATATATTGGTTAACTGAAAAAAACTCTCTCATGTCACTATTGGGAAATAAGCATTGGAATATTAAAAAACACATGTATCAATACAAAAAAAAATTAATATTTGGATAAAAAAACTAAATAAAAGTTCTTGAAATCCTAGAATGACTTATATTTGGGGGAAAAAACTAATTTTCTAGAATGACCTATATAAAGGAATGGGGAGAGTACTTTCTAATATTATGAATATCAAACTTCAATTAACATCACAAAATGACATTTAACGATTTCAAAAATAAAAAGTTTCAAGAACTGATGATATTTTAATCAAATTTAATTCTTCAAAACTTTTTAAGGGTTGTTTGGTTAGGAGAGAGTTCTAGAAATGTTGATTTTGGATAATAAAAAATGTGGTTTCATAGTAAATGTCGTTCTAAACAACTTTAATTCTTGAAGATTTCCATTTTGAGGACGTTAACCGTCATTTTGAGATGTTAGTTAAAGTTTAATGGTTACATAAAATTGAATGTCTTTTATGTTACGTTTTGAAGTTTACTAGTTATACTGTGAAAATGAGTAAAGTTCAGTGGCCATGATTGTAATTTATCGCTACGGATGGTTGATTAATTATTCCAATGTCATAACTGTTATTTATTTGTATGTCTGGTTGAATCTTAAATTCAGCAGGTGCTCTTATTCATCTTCGTGATGGAAAATGTTTGGCATATTTGGACTCTTTAATGATCAAATTTACACATACAGGTAATTCTCCATTTCAACATTAGTATAGATATATAATTAAGCTAAAAAGCATCTTGATGAGATGTTTTAACGTTCTGATTTTGGTAGATTAATCTTTTATTTTAAACATTAAATCTCGATCATTTATCTTTTTATCATATTAAACTTTTGTCGGCTAAATTAATTACATGTGAATATTACTTGTCATAAACTCGTTAGTTCGCCCCATCCGTCCAAGGCAGCCCTTTAAGATTGGGCTTAGACATGTGAATATTCCTGCTGTATCTCAGGTTAAACACAACTTGGATTTCTTTCTTTGTTTGAAACTCAATCGTCAATTTCCAAACTAAATTAATTTATTCCAATGGCTGTTTCAGGAAGTCAACCTGAGGGTTCTTCAACTGGAGATAATAATTCAATAGATGTTCCATTGTATTCTTACGGAGAAAGCAATGCTACTCATCACAAAAAATGGTAAATTTTAAATATTTGTTGCGGACGTTTTGCTTTTGCATTCTCACATATGGCTATGGTGTGTAAATTATGGCCGCCATTTAATTTTACTCATTTTCACTTTCAAAATGTTATATAAACACTATTAGAAACGAAGGCCGCCTGGACCGCCTAGGCGCTCGAAATCGAGAATCCGCTCCTATTTGCTCCGATTTGTCCATCTAGGCGTTTTATTGACTCCTAGGCGATTTTTAGCTGTTTGGACTCCGCCTAGGCCGTCTCGACACTGTCTAGACCGCCTAGGTACTGCCTAAGTGACAGTGAAAAAAAAAACATTGTTAATTGTGAATTTATTTTTTTCCTTTATTATAATTCATTTTTAAGTTGGTTCAATGACATTGTTGTTGAAATGTTGATATTTGCACAATTTTAAAGATATATGTTATTAATATATGTGTTTTTCTATATTAAATAATTTTATATTATTATTTTTAGATAGTATAATACATATTTTAATTGAATTTATATAATAATTTGGTGATTAATAAATAAAAAATACAAAAAATACCGATTAATCCCCGATTAGTTTCCGATTAATCCTTGAGGGCCCTGTCCGCTCGACTAGCGCCTAGCGTTTTTTACAACATTGGATATAAATGCCACCAAATTTTATATTCCATCTATTCCTTTATATAAGTCATTTTAGATTATTTCACACAAATTAAGAAATATATTGGTTAACTAAAAAAAACTCTCTCATGTCACTATTGGGAAATAAGCATTGGAATATTAAAAACACATGTATCAATACAAAAAAATTTAATATTTGGATAAAAACTTGACTAAAAGTTCTTGAAATCCTAGAATGTCTTATATTTGGGGGAAAAAACTAATTTTCTAGAATGACCTATATAAGGGTTAAGGTGCAAAAATACCCTTAACGTTTTGGGCCATGAGCAATTTTACCCCTAATGTCTAAAATGGTGCAATTTTACCCCTAACGTTAGAAGCCAAGAGCAATTTTACCCATAACGTTGATACATTGGGTCAATTTGAGAAATAATTCATCAAACTGTCTTCTCGGTCATGAATCTTGTCATCTACACTTCATACGTGTGACATTTTATCAGTAACAAATCATAAACATACGTTGGGATGTGAAAAAAAAATAAAAAAATATACTGTCTATTTGTACGAATTAGACAAAATAAATTCAAAAAATTCACCAAATTTATAAATATTAATCTCAAATACTATTATTAAATTATAAAAAACATGAAAGCCTTTTTTCAGAACGAATTCTTATGCAATTGGTGCTGAATAAAGAACAAAAATATGTGTTTTATAATAGTGTTTGAAATTGACCTAATTTATTAACGTTAGGGGTAAAATTGCTCTTGATTTCCAACATTAGGGGTAAAATTGCACCATTCCAGACGTTAAGGGTAAAATTGCTTCTGACCCAAAACGTTAGGGGTATTTTTACACCTTAACCCTCTATATAAGGGAATGAAGGGAGTACTTTCTAATATTATGACTATCAAACTTCAATTAACGTCACAAAATGATATTTAACAATTTCAAAAATAAAAAGTTTCAAGAACTGATGATATTTTAATCAAATTTAATTCTTCAAAATCTTTGAAGGGTTGTTTGCTTAGGAGAGAATTCTAGAAATATTTATTTTGGATAATAAAAAATGTGGTTCCATAGTAGATGTCGTTCTAAACAACTTTAATTCTTGAAGATTTCCATTTTGAAGACGTTAACCGTCATTTTGAGATGTTAGTTAAAGTTTAATGGTTACATAAAATTGAATGTCTTTTATGTTACGTTTTGAAGTTTACTAGTTATATTGTGAAAATGAGTAAAGTTCAGTGGCCATGATTGTAATTTATCGCTACGGATGGTTGATTAATTATTCCAATATCATAACTGTTATTTATTGGTATGTCTGGTTGAATCTTAAATTCAGCAGGTGCTCTTATTCATCTTCGTGATGGAAAATGTTTGGCATATTTGGACTCTTTAATGATCAAATTTACACATACAGGTAATTCTCCATTTCAACATTAGTATAGATATATAATGAAGCCAAAAAGCATCTTGATGAGATGTTTTAACGTTCTGATTTTGGTAGATTAATCTTTTATTTTAAACATTAAATCTCGATCATTTATCTTTTTATCACATTAAACTCTTATCGGCTAAATTAATTACATGTGAATATTACTTGTCATAAACTCATTAGTTCGTCCATTATCGTGTTTCGTGCTAAAATCGTGCTATCTCATATTTATATTTCATATGGTTTTATATGTTATAAATGCTAGAAAAATGATTTTCGTGTCGTGTCAGTCGGGTTGGCTCTGTAATCGTGTTTTCGTATCAGAAATTGCCACCTCTCCAAGGTAGCCCTTCAAGATTGGGCTTAGATATGTGAATTTGATGTTTGGCCCAATCCAAAACCATGACTCGTTTATGTCCCTATATAAAATGGGTAAAGTTGAGATTTGTTTCAAAAAGCATAAATCAACGAACCGTCGTATTTTGTAATTTTCTTTTAAATGTTTTTTTGTTTTTAAATTGGATTAAGGTATAAAAATACCCCTAATGTTTTGGGTCAGGAGCAATTTTACCCTCAAACGTCTAAAATGGTGCAATTTTACCCATAATGTTGGAAGCTAATAACAATTTTACCCTTAACGTTGATAAATTGTGTCAATTTGAGAAATAATTTATCAAACTGTCTTCTCAGTCATGAACTTTCATCTACATTTTACACGTGCGTCATTTTATCAGTAACAAATCACAAAAATCTGTTGGGATGTGAAAATTAAATAAATAAAAATATACTGTCTTTTGTATGAATTAGATAAAAAAAATTCAAAAATTTCACCAAATTTATAAATATTAATCTCAAATTCTATTATTAAATTATAAAAACATGAAATCTTTTTTTAGAATGAATTGATATTCAATTAGTGCAAAATAAGAAACAAAAATATATGTGTTTTATTATAAGGGTAAAATTGACCCAATTTATCAACGTTAGAGGTAAAATTGCTCTTGGTTTCCAATGTTAGGAATAAAATTACATCATTTTAGACGTTAGGGGTAAAATTGGTCTTGACCCAAAACGTTAGAGGTATTTTTGCATCTTAACCCTTTTAAATTTACACATATTTAAGTTTCGTTTTGTTGAATTAATTGACTAAATTTTATTTTGATACATGCTTATCATTTATAATCATGATGTAATTTTAAGTTTATTTTGTTTTTAATATAAATATATTAGTTGTGCAAGTTGGGTTGATTTGAATTTGTGCATTTGTCTATGTCATTAGCATATTAATTGTTTTGTTTTGTAAGGAATGGAAACCAATGTAAGTAAGAAATAGAATTATGAATTCCATAACCCAACACAAACATTTGCGTATCAGTTTGCATATAAATGCAGACAAGGCATGGGCAGTCAGATAGTGCATGGACAGAAACAGCCAAAGTCAGAGTATAGGCTGCTCAGGTCTTGGCATGGGTATTCAATCATGAGGGACTTTTAGATATCGGCCAATTGTATTATTTTATTATTATTTACATGATGCCTCTTGTATAAATAGCTTGACATCCTCACTTTTAAATCATTCAAGCTATTATTGCAATACAAGCTCTAAAGCACTTGTTCTTGTCATTTCCTTGTGCAATTCGTTGTTATCTAACCTCTCTTGGTTCCAGCACTCAAACACTTCTCTAAACACACAATTTAGACTTACTCGATGCACTTTGATGGCGGGTCGTCCAAGTGCCGCACAGGTTAGAAAATTAACTCCGTGACAGGTGGTATCAGAGCCCAAAGTTCTCTGTTCTAGGCAATTTCTTGACCAAAAGAATCAAGAATCAGATGGCTAAATAGGCAGATAGAAATGTTGCTGCATCTGAAGTTCACGACGAGCAGAATCGTGGACGGAATGAGGAAAAAGTTCGCAAGACAAAGCGTGACAGATCCAACGCCCCAAGTGTTAGTGAATCTTTAGAACCTCGCATTTCTGGGCTCGAATCTTATGTTGAGGATCTTAAAGGGTCCTTAGGGGAGCTGTCCGACCAGATGGACAACATGGCGGAGAACAACGGCGCCATCTCCCAAGCTACCAAGGGGATGTATGAAAACCTTCGTGCATTCCTTACTGACCGTATTGATGCGCTTGAAGCTAAGCTGGACAAAGAACTCACCGAAGTCCGTGCAAACTTTGAATTCCTCCAACGGCAAATGAGGAATCACCGGGGTTCTAGTAGTTCTGTTGGGACAAGTGCGTTAAACCCCATCGCAATCGTCGGTCAGAACTTACAAAAGCCGAACACCTTCAACGGAGTTCGCAATGCCACAACCGTGGAAAACTTTCTTTTTGGGCTTGAACAATTCTTCAAGGCCACTGCTATTCACGACAACGAGGCCAGAATCACTACCGCATCCACTTTTCTACGTGACACTGCTCAGTTATGGTGGCGAAGAAAATGGACAGACGTAGAACGTGGCGAGTGTACGCTTAATACATGGGAGCAGTTCAAAATGGATCTCCATAAGCAGTTTGTACCCCCACAATGCGGGCGACGAAGCCCAGACCAAACTGTGAAGGCTTCGCCAAATGGGAAGCATTGCTGACTATGTAAAAGAGTTCACTACGATCTTGCTAGAAGTCGACGACGTTCCTGCCAAGGACGCCCTGTTCTATTTTAAAGATGGTTTGAAGGACTGGGCCAAGGCCGAAGTGAATAGGCACGACGTCAGCAACCTCGATGATGCCATTGCGGTTGTTGAGAACCTTATTGACAAATCAAATGTGAAGCCTGACTCTGACAAAAGTGGGGGAGACAAAGGCAGTTCCAAGAAGAAAGACGGTGACAAAAAGGCCGATGGGCAGAAGAAGCCAACGGGCAAAAAGAACAGCCAGATAAGCGGGATTACACTAAACCGCCTCCTAGTCCTTGTTTTATTTGCAACGGTGCCCATTGGACGAGAGACTGTCCCGAGCGGAAGGCTATAAGTGCCCTTGTCGCAAAACACAATGGTAAACAGGTTGTAGAGGAGGAAGTCACCATGAATTCTCTACAGCAGCTGGGTGCATTGGCCAAGCTCACTGCCCCAACGAAAGAGAACGAGAAAGGCCTTTTCTACGTGGATCTCGTACTCAACGGAAAACCAGGATCCAGAATGCTCGACATAGGAGCAACTCCCAACTTCATGCAATACAAGAAAACAGACTTTTTGTGGGGAAAATCTAGTGGGGAAAATTAAGTCCCCACTAAATGTAATGCATTTGTGGGGAGTAACTATTTCTCCACAGAATAAAAGCATTTTACGAGGAATTTCATATTTCGCCACATAAACTAATATATTGATGGGGATTTTTGAAATTCGCTATATGGAATGTACCGTGTTATGGGGAAATATAAATTCGCCACAAACAAGTGTTTATTATATGGGGAATTTATAATTTCCCCACAAAACTATGTACGAATTTGTGGCGAGAGAGATGGACTCCCCACAGAAAAGCTAAAAAAAGAGCGCAATTTTTAAGCGCCAAGTTTTGGAAAAATTTACTTAAATGAAATAAATATATATTTTTATAGAAATCGTGTGAGATTTTTATATCCTCCCCTAATTTGAAACCTGCCATTCTCGTTTTGATTAGAAACCCCAACACTTTCAATGAGTTGAAATCAGAATATAATTTCTATGGGTTAGGGTTCAACTTGGAGTGGATCTCTTTGAAAGTAACGACATGAATCCTTGGAGCAGGAGAGAAGCCTTTATCGATATATTTCGTTGAAGAAAGAATGGGAAGAGGAGATACCATTACAAGAGTCTGATACCAATAACAATCTCAATCCTTCTCGTGTTATGGTTCAGTTGTAGCAAACAGACGGATTTACAGCAACTGCGTAGATCTTTCAATTTGATTTGTTGGGCAAGGAAGTTCTGTTCGAGCAGCAAATCCGTGGGTGGTTCGCAGTTGGAGGTTAGAACCATCGATTATGGAAGAAAAACAAGATAAGTTTTCTTCCTGTTATTTTAATCAAAATCAGATATGACATGTTGGTTTCTCCTTGTCATGCATACAAATTTCTAAAGAGTTGTGTTGATATCTGAAAGTTACTGTCAAGAACAAGTACCCCATTCCGCTCATTTCTGACTTGTTCGACCAATTGGGGAACGCAAGGTATTTCTCCAAACTCGACTTGCGATCAGGTTACTACCAGGTTCGGATCAAGCAAGGCGACGAACCCAAAACAGCTTGTGTGACTCGTTATGGTGCATACGAATTCCTCATGATGCCTTTTGGCTTGACCAACGTGCCAGCAACGTTTTACACGTTGATGAACAAGATTTTTCAGCCTTTCCTCGATAAATTTGTGGTTGTATACTTAGATGATATTGTTGTGTATAGCGAGACACTTGACGAGCATGTAAAGCACCTTAATTATGTTTTTGAATTATTGCGTGCTAACAAGTTGTTCGTGAAGCTTGAAAAATGTTCTTTTGCACAGCAAGAAGTTGAGTTTCTCGTCCGCAAAATTCGGGATGGGAAGCTGTTGATGGATTCGTCCAAGGTGCATGCCATTCAAGAGTGGCAGCCTCCGACCAAAGTCCATGAGTTGCAGTTCATCAAAGGCTATTCGGCGAAAGCAGCCCCTCTCACCGAGCTGCTGAAAAAGAACAAAACTTGGCAGTGGACAGAAGATTGCCAAGCTGCCTTTGAACAACTGAAGCAAGCTGTTTCGGCGTAACCAGTTATGGCGCTGCCCGATCACAAGAAGTCATTCGAAGTGCAGACTGATGCCTCCGACTTCTCCATTGGGGCTGTTCTTATGCAGGATGGGCAGGCCATTGCTTATGAAAGTCGCAAGCTCAATGACACGGAAAGGCGGTACACCGTGCAGGAAAAGGAAATGTCGGTGATCATTCACTGCTTGCGGACTTGGAGACGCTACCTCCTTGGAAGCAGATTCGTTGTAATGACAGACAATGTTGCAACAAGCTACTTCCAAACAAGAAGAAGCTCAGCCCCAAGCAAGTCCGGTGGTAAGACTTCCTTGCTGAGTTCGACTACAAACTGGAGTACAAGCCTGGGAAGGCAAATGTTGTAGACGATGCCCTAAGCAGGAAAGTCGAACTTGCTGCCCTTGATAAAGGAAGGTCTGCCACATGATCCCGTTGTCATAAATCTATCAAAGGTTGCTAGTGAAGGAAAGACCCGAAGGTTTTGGGAGGAAGATGGAATCCTTTACACTCGCGCCAACAGAATCTTCATGCCTAAGTGGGCCGACTTGCGACGAGAAATTCTCAAGGAATGCGACGATTCCTTGTGGGTAGGACATCCAGGGATTAAACGCACACTAGCTCTCGTTGAAAGCTCTTAGTATTGGCCTAAGATGCAGGAATCTGTTGAGGCATACGTGCGGACATGCCTGGTGTGTCAACAGGACAAAGTTGAGCAGCGACACCCCCCGGGTCTGCTCGAACCTCTGCCAGTTGTCGAACGACCATGGGAGAGTGTTTCCATGGACTTCATTGTTGCCTTGCCAAAATCAGAGGGATGCGGAGCATTATGGTAGTCGTTGATCGATTCAGCAAGTACTCCACTTTCATCCCAACGACAGCAGATTGCAAGGTAGATGAAGCAGCACGCTTGTTTTTCAAGCACGTTGTGAAGCTGTTGGGGCTGCCCAGGAATATTGTGAGCGATCGAGATCCCCGGTTCACCGGCAAATTCTGGCATGAGCTATTTAAATTAATGGGAACTAAGCTGAACTTCTCAACCAGTTTCCTCCCACAAAGAGACGAAGCAGATCAATGCTTTGCTGGAGCAACTCTTACGACACTATGTGAGTGCACACCAGCGGGATTGGGCAAAGTTACTGGACGTGGCTCAATTTTCCTACAATCTCTAACGAAGTGAGTCAACCGGCAGGAGTCCCTTCGAGATTGTCACGGGGCAACAACCCCTAACTCCCAATACTCTAGCGGTTCCATATGTGGGCACCAACCCAGCTGCCTATAAGTTTGCTAGGGACTGGCAAGAGGAGGCGGATGTCACTAAATCTTGCCTCGACAAAACCTCTCGGAAAATGAAGAAATAGGCCGACAAGAAACGGAGGCCTATGGAATTCATGGAAGGTGATATGGTAATGGTGAAGCTACTGTCCAACCAGTTCAAAGCGTTGCGTAAGGTGCACAAAGGCATTGTGCGGCATTATGAAGGACCGTTTCTAATCGTCAAGCGAGTTGGAAAAGCTGCTTATCAAATTCAAATTCCCCCGAGGCTTAAAATCAACCTCGTGGTGCATGTAAGCATGTTGAAGAAGCACCACGCTGACACAGATTTTTCAGCAAGAAATGTCTCCACTCGGGCTCCAACGGCAGTCGTTACAGAGTTTGACAAGCAGTTGGAGACAATTCTGGCCGATCGGGTAGTCCGCAAACGTGGCGTCCCTCCTTACACCGAATACTTGGTGAAATGGAAGGATCAGACCAACGAAGAGGCGAGCTGGGAAAAAGAAGAAGTGCTTTGGCAGTTCACTAACCTCATTCGAGAATTCAGGGATGAAGGCGCGACGAGGACGTCGCGAAACTGAGTGGGGGAGGGTGTTACGTCTACAATTTCCTCGGAAAATCATATGCCGACGACACGAGTATTACGGTTGAACAGTAAATTATCAAGGTAGAAACTTACCACAAATCTGCCTTGCCTTGGTAATTTTCTACATAGCAAGGGAAGCTTCCAGCAGTCAACCAAGTGCATACAGATAAAGCATGGGCAATCAGACCAGTGCAGACAAGGCATGGGCAGTCAGACAGTGCATGGGCAGAAACAGCCAAAGTCAAAGTATGGGCTGCTCAGGTCTTGCCATGGGCATTCAATTATGAGGGACTTTTAGATATCTGCCAATTGTATTATTTTATTATTATTTACATGATGCCTCTTGTATAAATAGGCTTGACATCCTCACTTGTAAATTATTCAAGCTATTATTGCAATACAAGCTCTAAAGCAATTGTTCTTGTCATTTTCTTGTGCAATTCGTTGGTATCTAACCTCTCTTGGTTCCAGCACTCAAACACTTCTCTAAACACGCAATTTAGGCTTACTCGACGCACTTTGATAGCGGGTCGTCCGAGTGTCGCACGGGTTAGAGTTTTCACGCAGAGGCAACTCCCGTGCGGCACCTCAAGTTGGGCAGAACTCCTTGAGGTAAGCCTTATCGTCTCCGTGCTCACTGGTTTTCTCCTTCCCAGGGGCTCATCAGAGGAGCGGGATCAGCTCCTGAACCAGTTTTGGGCCTAGATGTACAGACTTCCAGCAGTAACTCAGGATAGGATGCCATCTAAATGGCACGTACACAACCTTAATGCTAATCCCGCATCCCACATTTCAAGATCAACCAGCAAGCATCCGCATTGTTTGCGTGTCACGAATTCAGCTCGTGACATTCTCCCCCACTCAATTCGTGCAACGTCCTCATGCACGACTTCTTGTGCGCCCAGATCAGTGTGCAGATTCCCTGCCTGCTCGTGTTTCGCTCTCCTCTTGTCGAAAACACCCACTTCTGACACCCCCTCGAGATCGACAATGACTCGAAGGCGCTTTGCCTCGTCTGCGTCCGCGTAGTCTTACTCGAGGCTCAAGGCGCGAGCGGCTTCCGCGTTCGCTCAGTCCTTTTCTCCTTAGGACCCAGCAGCGTGGCATCCTCGGAGTGCTTGGCAAATTTTTCGCTGCGGTTTCCTGCCTACTCATGCTCCTTTCGATCACACCACTTGCGGTCCTCCACTAGACTCGCCAGCGCGGCCAACGAAGCGCTTGGTAAACTTTGTAGCTAGCACACTATCGGCTCTAATACCATCTGTCACGGAGTTAATTTTCTAACCCGTGCGGCACTCGAACGACCCACTATCAAAGTGCGTCGAGTAAGCCTAAATTATGTGTTTAGAGAAGTGTTTGAGTGCTAGAACCAAGAGAGGTTAGATATCAACGAATTGCACAAGGAAATGACAAGAACAATTGCTTTAGAGCTTGTATTGCAATATTAGCTTGAATGATTTACAAGTGAGGATATCAAGCCTATTTATACAAGAGGTATCATGTAAATAATAATAAAATAATAGGATTGGCAGATATCTAAAAGTCCCTCATGATTGAATGTCCATGCCAAGACCTGAGCAGCCCATACTCTGACTTTGGCTGTTTTTGCCCATGCATTGTCTGACTGCCTATGCCTTGTCTGCACTGGTCTAATTGCCCATGCTTTATCTGTATGCACTTGGTTGACTGTTGGAAGCTTCCCTTGCTATGCAGGAAATTACCAAGGCAAGGCAAATTTGTGGTAAGTCTCTACCTTCATAATTTACTGCCCAACCGTAACACCCGTGTCGTCGGCATAGGATTTTCCGAGGAAATTTTAGACGTAACACCCTCCCCCACTCAGTTTCGCGACGTCCTCATCGTGCCTTCATCCCTGAATTCTCGAATGAGGTCGGTGAACTGCCAAAGCACTTCTTCTTTTTCCCAGCTCGCCTCTTCATCAGTCTGATCCTTCCATTTCACCAAGTATTCGGTGTAAGGAGGGACGCCACGTTTGCGGACTACCCGATCGGCCAGAATTGTCTCCAACTGTTTGTCGAACTCTGTAACGACCGCCGTTGGAGCCCGAGTGGAGACATTTCTTGCTGGAAAATCTGTGTCAGCGTGGTGCTTCTTCAACATGCTTACATGCACCATGGAGTGGATTTTAAGCCTCGGAGGAAATTGAATTTGATAAGCAGCTTTTCCAACTCGCTTGACGATTGGAAACAGTCCTTCATAACGCCGCACAAGGCCTTTGTGCACTTTGCAATACGCTTTGAACTGGTTGGACAGTAGCTTCACCATTACCATATCACCTTCCATGAATTCCATAGGCCTCCGTTTCTTGTCGGCCCATTTTTTCATTTTCCGAGAGGCTTTGTCGAGGCAGGATCTAGTGACATCCGCCTCCTCTTGCCAGTCTCTAGCAAACTTGTAGGCAGCAAGGTTGGTGCCCACATATTGAACCGCTAGAGCATTAGGGGTTAGGGGTTGTTGCCCCGTGACAATCTCGAAGGGACTCCTGCCGGTTGACTCACTTCGTTGGAGATTGTAGGAAAATTGAGCCACGTCCAGTAACTTTGCCCAATCCTGCTGGTGTGCACTCATATAGTGTCGTAAGTACAGCTCCAGCAAAGCATTGATCCGCTCCGTCTGTCCGTCGCTTTATGGGTGGAAACTGGTTGAGAAATTCAGATCAGTTCCCATCAATTTAAACAGCTCATGCCAGAATATGCCGGTGAACCGGGGATCCCAATCGCTCATAATGTTCCTGGGCAGTCCCCACAGCTTCACAATGTGCTTGAAAAACAAGCGGGCTGCTTCATCTACCTTGTAATCTGCTGTCGTTGGGATGAAAGTGGAATACTTGCTGAAGCGATCAACGACTACAATGATGCTCCCGCATCCCTCTAATTTTGGCAAGGCAACAATGAAGTCCATGGAAATACTCTCCCATGGTCGCTCGCCAATTGGCAGAGGTTCGAGCAAACCCGAGGGGTGTCGCTGCTCAACTTTGTCATGTTGACACACCAGGCATGTCCGCACGTACGCCTCAACAAAAACCTGCATCTTAGGCCAATAATAAGAGCTTTCAACGAGAGCCAGTGTGCGTTTGATCCTTGGATGTCCTGCCCACAAGGAATAGTGGCATTCCTTGAGAATTTCTCGCCGCAAGTCGGCCCACTTAGGCACGAAGATTCTGTTGTCGCGGGTGTAAAGGATTCCATCTTCCTCCCAAAACCTTCGGGTCTTTCCTTCACTAGCAACCTTTGATAGATTTATGGCAACGGGATCATGTGGCAGGCCTTCCTTTATCATGGCAAGGAAGCTGCTTTGTGGCCGGCTAGCAGCAAGGGCAGCAAGTTCGTCTTTCCTGCTTCCGGCATCGGCTACAACATTTGCCTTCCCAGGCTTGTACTCTAGTTTGTAGTGGAACTCAGCAAGGAAGTCTTGCCACCGGGCTTGTTTGGGGTTGAGCTTCTTCTGTGTTTGGAAGTAGCTTGTTGCAACATTGTCTGTCATTACAACGAATCTGCTTCAAAGGAGGTAGTGTCTCCAAGTCTGCAAGCAGTGAATGATCGCCGTCATTTCCTTTTCCTGTATGGTGTACCGCCTTTCCGTGTCATTGAGCTTGCGACTTTCATAGGCAATGGCATGCCCATCCTGCATAAGAACACCTTCAATGGCGAAGTCGGAGGCATCAGTCTGCACTAAGAACGACTTCTTGTGATCGGGCAGCGCCATAACTGGTTCCGTCGAAACAGCCTGGTTCAGTTGTTCAAAGGCAGCTTGGCAATCTTCTGTCCACTGCCAAGTTTTGTTCTTTTTCAGCAGCTCGGTGAGATGGGCTGCTTTGGCCGAATAGCCTTTGATGAACTACCTATAGTAGTTCATAAGGCCAAGGAATGACCGCAACTCATGGACTTTGGTCGGAGGCTGCCACTCTTGAATGGCATGCACCTTGGACGAATCCATCAACAGCTTCCCATCCCGAATTTTGTGGCCAAGAAACTCAACTTCTTGCTGTGCAAAAGAACATTTTTCAAGCTTCACAAACAACTCGTTAGCACGCAATAATTCAAAAACAGAATTAAAGTGCTTCACATGCTCGTAAGTGTCTCGCTATACACAACAATATCATCTAAGTATACAACCACAAATTTATCGAGGAAAGGCTGAAAAATCTTGTTCATCAACGTGCAAAACGTTGCTGGCGCGTTGGTCAAGCCAAAAGGCATCACAAGGAATTCGTATGCACGATAACGAGTCACACAAGCTGTTTTGGGTTCGTCGCCTTGCTTGATCCGAACCTGGTAGTAACCTGATCGCAAGTCGAGTTTGGAGAAATACCTTGCGTTCCCCAATTGGTCGAACAAGTCGGCAATGAGCTCGGGTGGAGCCATGTGGTAAGGAGCCATGGCAGGAGGTTTGGAACCCGGTTCCAGCTCAATTTCATGGTCAATCTCTCGCCTTGGCGAGAGTTTGTTTGGCAACGCAGCAGGCATGACATCTTGGTACTGATCAATGACACTTTGTACGCAGCGCGGAAGCATTTCAATGGGTCTGGCCAGGTCATCTTCGTCAGTCAGCTCCCTTACACTAGCAAGATAGCCTTCGACATCCTTGAGGCCCCGTTTGAATTGTAAGGCAGAAAGCATGGGACACGCCTTCTCCCAACGTCGTAGCGGGATCACATGGAGCTTTGGTTCGTCGATTATTACAAGTGAGCTAGTGTTTGGGACTGGAAAGGCATGGGCCTTACAGAAAAAAGATAATCCCAACACAATTTTGAAGTCGTCTATAGGGACAATTGAGAACGTCAACGCACCTTGCCAATCACCCAATTTTATTCGTGCATTGTCGGCAATGCCCACGATTACTTGGCTTGTGAGTTGACAGCCTTGATAGTGCCGCCCTCTACTTTGTAATTTACGCCCAAGCGTTTGGCTTCCTGGACGTCCATGGAGTTGTGAGTTTCTCCTGTGTCGAGCATTCTGGATCCTGGTTTTCCGTTGAGTACGAGATCGACGTAGAAAATGCCTTTCTCGTTCTCTTTCGTTGGGGCAGTGAGCTTGGCCAATGCACCCAGCTGCTGTAGAGAATTCATGGTGACTTCCTCCTCTACAACCTGTTTACCCTTGTGTTCTGCGACAAGGGCACTTATAGCCTTCCGCTCGGGACAGTCTCTCGTCCAATGGGCACCGTTGTAAATAAAACAAGGACTAGGAGGCGGTTTAGTGTAATCCCGCTTCCCTGGCTGTTTTTTTTGCCCGTCGGCTTCTTCTGCCCATCGGCCTTTTTGTCACCATCTTTCTTATTGGAATTGCCTTTGTCTCCCCCACTTTTGTCGGAGTCAGGCTTCGCATTTGATTTGTCAACAAGGTTCTCAACAACCGCAATGGCATCATCGAGGTTGCTGGCGCCGTGCCTATTCACTTCGGCCTTGGCCCAGTCCTTCAAACCGTCTTTAAAATAAAATAGGGCGTCCTTGGCAGGAACGTCGTCGACTTCCAGCAAGATCATAGTGAACTCTTTTACATAGTCAGCAATGCTTCCCATTTGGCGAAGCCTTCGCAGTTTTGTTCAGGCTTCGTTGCCCGCACTGTAGGGTACAAACTGCTTACGGAGATCCGTTTTGAACTGCTCTCATGTATTAAGCATACACTCGCCACGTTCTACGTCTGTCCATTTTCTTCGCCACCATAACTGAGCAGTGTCACATAGAAAAGTGGATGCGGTAGTGATTCTAGCCTCGTTGTCGTGAACAGCAGTGGCCTTGAAGAATTGTTCAAGCCCAAAAAGAAAGTTTTCCAATGTTGTGGCATTGCGAACTCCGTTGAAGGTGTTCGGCTTTTGCAAGTTCTGACCGACGATTGCGATGAGGTTTGACGCACTTGTCCCAGCAGAACTGCTAGAACCCCGGTGATTCCTCATTTGCCGTTGGAGGAATTCAAAGTCTGCACGGACTTCGGTGAGTTCTTTATCTAGCTTAGCTTCAAGCGCATCAATACGGTCAGTAAGGAATGCACGAAGGTTTTCATACATCCCCTTGGCAGCTTGGGAGATGGCGCCGTTGTTCTCCGCCATGTTGTCCATTTGGTCGGACAGCTCCCCTAAGGACCCTTTGAGATCCTCAACATGAGATTCGAGCCCAGCAATGCGAGGTTCTAAAGATTCACCAACACTTGGGGCGTTGGATCTGTCACGCTTTGTCTTGCGAGCTTTTTCCTCATTCCGTCCACGATTCTGCTCGTCGTGAACTTCAGATGCAGCAACATTTCTATCTGTCGCTTTGTCTTGAGTGTCGATTTCGTGTCGTGTATTCGGGTTGTACTTTTGTCACCTTTACAATTTTCCATTTCGTTAAAATTTAACTCTCATTGGTATTTAATCTGTAAATTTTACTTCAAATTCTCATCAGAGTCTGTGTTTGTCCTGACTTGGGAGTGGGTAAGTCTACCCTTGCCTAAATTCTATATCGTACATCATCTTCCATCTTCGGCCAGTAACAATTCTGCTATAACAATGCCAACATTCGATGTCTCCCTGGGTGGCCGACCTATAACGTATCATGACACTCCTTCATAACTAACATCCTCAGATTTACTGCCTTCGGTACATAATAGATCCTCACTGACCTAGAATTGCCTAGTCTTTCCATGTTTCACCAGATTAACCATTGCAATTGCTTGAGGGTCTTTTTTTTTTGTAGATTGTCTCCAATATGTTGCCGGTTCAAAGTGGAGAGTTAACTACATGAAAGGCGAGCTATATTTTCCAACTCCCCTAGTTCAGGCTTCATACTTAGAGCATCTACAACGTTATTAGACTTCCATATGTGACACTCTAGAATGAAACTGAATTCTACCAAAAATTCTTGCAAACGAGCCTATTTTGGAGTCAAGATAAGCTCATTATCGTGACACTCTAGAATGACTCATTGTCGTGTTGTCCATTTCTTCATTTTACGAGAGGCATTCTCAAGATAAGCTCTCGTAATGTCAGCTTCTTCGTGCCAACGTTTGGCAAAGTTATAGGCAGCCGTCGAATTGACGATTTCAAATGGACTCTTGCCGGTGGACTCGCTCCGCTGCAAGTTATACGAGAATTAGGCCACATCAAGTAGCTTTGCCCAATCTCACTAATGGACGCTCACATAGTGTCGCAAATACTGCTCCAAGAGCGCGTTGATATGCTCAGTTTGCCCATCACTTTGGGGATGGAAACTTGTTGACAAGTTCAAATAAAGTCCCCAATAGTTTGAACAGCTCCCGCCAAAATTTAGCGGTAAAGTAGAGGTCTCGGTCGCTGACGATGTTTCTCGGCGGCCCCCACAACTTCACAACATTTTTGAAAAATAAGCGGGCAGCCTCATCAACTTTACAATCGGCCGTGAAGGGATGAACGTAGCATACTTGCTGAATCTGTCCACCACAACCATTATACGGCCATAGCCTTCAGATTTCGGCACCGCCACAATGAAGTCCATCGAAATAGACTCCCAAGAGTGGTCAGCTACTGGCAGCGGCTCAAGCAGGCCTCCTGGATGTTGCTGCTCGACCCTGTCTTGTTGGCATATAATACACGTCCTCACGTATGCCTTGACATCATCCTGTATTCTCGGTCAATAATACGATTTATCAACAAATGCAAGGGTCCGAGCGATACCTGGCTGACCAGCCCACATGGTGTCGTGGCATTCCTTTATAATCTCTCGTCATAGGCCCTGCCACTTTGGCACATAGATTCGGTTGCCGATTGTGTTGAGTTTGGAAGTAGCTGGTGGCAACGTTGTCAATCATCACTATAAATCTGCTCCCGAGAAAATAGTGATGCCATGTTCTCAAGCAGTGAATTATGGCCGTCATTTCTTTTTCCTGCACCGTATACCTCCATTCGGTGTCGTTCAGCTTACGACTCTCGTATGCAATTGGCTGACGACCTTACATGAGAACACCTCCAATAGCAAAGTCGGAGGCATCTGTGTGGACTTCGAACAGTTTGGTGTAGTCGGGGAGCGTCATGACTGGTTCCTCCGATACAGCCTTCTTGAGATGTTCCAAAGCTCTTTGGCACCCTTCTGACTAGTGCTAACTTTTGTTTTTCTTGAGCAGCTCGGTAATGGGGGCAGCGATGGCTGAATAGCTTTTGGTGAACCGGTGGTAGTAATTTACAAGGCCCATAAATGATCGTAACTCGGGTACTTTTATCAGGGCTTTCCACTCTTATATGGCTTGAACTTTCGTTGAGTCTATCAAGAGTTTGCCATCTTTGATTACATGGCCCAGAAATTCCACCTTTTTTATGCGAATAAGCACTTTTCAAGCTTCACATATAGTTCGTTGTCGCGGAGTACTTGGAAGACTTGCTTGAGGTGTTGGACATGTTCCTCAAGCGTTTTGCTATAGACGACAATTTCATCCAAGTACACTACGACAAATTTATCTAGAAATTGGTGGAAGATCTTATTCATTAGCGTGCAAAACATTGTTGGTGCATTTGTTAGGCCGAAAGGCATTACTAGGAATTCATAGGCACCGTAACGAGTTACACAAGCCGTTTTAGGCTCATCGCCCTTCTTTATACGGACTTGATAGTACCCGGATCTTAGGTCAAGTTTCGAAAAGTATCTTGCATCGCCAAGCTGGTCAAACAGATCCGCGATAAGGGGAATAGGATATTTGTTCTTAATCGTCACCTTGTTCAGCGCCCGGTAATCGATACACATTCGTAATGAGCCATCCTTCTTCTTTTGGAGCTACTTCTTGAGCTCCTCCAGCTCCGAAGGGGCCGTCCGATGGGGAGCCATGGCCGGAGGCTTTGCCTTTGGCTCAAGTTCGATCGCATGATCTATCTCGCACCTTGGTGGGAGTTTCTTAGGGAGCTCGGCAGGCATCACGTCCTTGTATGCATCGAGGACATTCTGTACGCAAGATGGAAGCGCATCGACAGGTTGGGTCTGCCTATCATCATCGGTCAGCTCACGTACACTAGTGGCTACCGTTGCATGATGATTTCAAATGGACTCTTACCGGTGGACTCGCTCCGCTGCAAGTTATACGAGAATTGGGCCACATCAAGTAGCTTTGCCCAATATCGCTAATGGGCGCTCACATAGTGTCACAAATACTGCTC